>NW_016690304.1:3526035-3663874 GCF_001604755.1 Lepidothrix coronata
ATACTTGGTCTGAAATGGCTTTCCAAAAATTTCAACTCCGGAAAATTAAATGAAAAACAGGAAAAAAAAAAAAAAAACCAAGCAGATGACCAGAATCCCTGAGAGGTACCTAATGTCTCTGATGTTGATTTTATCATATTGTTTTGGCAACGTGATATGCTCTGTCAGTATTTAAGATGTTGACAAAATACCCCCTTCATCACAGAGAGTTTACAAAACAGAACCAAGATGCTTCACGTCATTCCAGGAGACAAAGTGATCATGAACATTTGTATAAAACTCTTTCAGAGTGGAAATTGCTGTATTAAAGGATATTTGGTCATCTTAAAAAAAAATGACCATAGTTTTGTCTGACCAATGTCTTGGGTTCAGGAAAAAGATGCCCTGAGTATCAGGATTCTCACCAACATGGTGATGTGTATCTCAGCCATAAGAAATTCTCACAATTGTCTCCTCATGGATTTCACCCCTTCCAAGGGCAACCTCAATAATCCATGGCTGATTCACTAAGATCTACAAACTCACTGTCATTATTGGTATTTCTATATTTGATGATACCAGAGGCTGAAAAAAACAAACTCTAAATGGAATGATACTCCACAGCAGAATCTATATTTTATGCTCTTGGCATACTTAGAATTTAGCAGGACATATATAATTTCTACTATTTATTCACTTATCCTGAATTCACATTAGATAGAATGTAATTTCTGTTTATCCTCAAATGGATTAACTTAATACTGCACTGTTTTGTTTAAAATTACATATTGTCAAAACAAGCCCACAAGATGAGTTACTTACTTTCTGTTAGTATGCTTGAGGTTCTTACATACAGTCCTAAATTTCCCATTAGCCAAAGCAAAACTTTATACAAAGTATACTCTAAAAACAGTAGGGACAGATTTTTCACTCTTATGAAAGCAATTTCAAAGGAGAATCACAAATACAGAACAAAGAATTCCAGATTGCAAAATCTCTCCCTCCACAAAGCAATGCTGCTTCACAATGTCTTTATTATGTTTAGATGCCAAGAGATACTCTTTTTGCTTTATGATTATTCCCTCCCAAATGTTCATTATGCACAAGATTGACCTTAGACAGGTTCACATATACAGTGAGTGAGTGCTTGTGCAAGTGGTTTGTCTTTCCAATAGCTGTTTAATAATTTAAGCCTTAACTTTTGCAATCACGCAGCTCATAATTCACTTCAAAATTTTATACATAAAAAATTCCTTCTTGCCCCTTGCTCGGCTCAAGAACAATGTCCTTGCCTCACAGAACAGGGTGCTTTCTACAGCAGTTTACACCCAAGGGAAATAAGTCTTGTGACGCAGGGAATGTGTGTCTCTGTCACCACTTCTCCTACAGATGTTATCTGTACATTTTAAAAGGCAAGGACTAAAAAATTTTCCCCAACTCTCTGTGCCAAGTTTTAGTCCCCCTCAAATACAAAAGGCTATGCTTCTTTTTCCCCCTCTTTTTCTTAAGGCCATGAAATTACAGCTGCAAATACTGCTTTTTCATACAGGTAACCTGTAGTTACCAACAACGTTTTAGGAAATAATGGCACAGAATTATAAAAAAAAGTGATATAAAAAGATGAAAAAGAAACTGTAACCCTATTTTCTTTACCTACAGAATTCATTTTAAAACATGTACATAACCTTATTAAAATTGTGAGTAGCATAAAGAATGTAACTATTCTTTTGCTTTCACAATGCTTGGCATAAATCCATTAAAACCTCCAAAACCACGCAAATAAACTGTTGATGTTACTAAGCTAAATAATTCAGTGTCAGGAAACAGAGTAAAATGCAAAACCAAATATCAAACTAACTCTGCAAATCACATATCTATGGAAATTATAGGTGGGTTAGGGTTTTGACAAAACCAAGAAGAAAAGTTTACAATTAAGTAAATGCTTTCACTATCTATTTTTCTGAGAAAAACAAAGACTGTTTGATTCTTTCTGAGCCATATAAAACATTCTGAATAACAGGAGCTTTACTAGGCACAGAGATGCCAACCCAGTCCCACAGGTCACAGAAACAAACCTGGTTACAGATTTACACAATTATAATTCATTATTTTCAAATATTATAACCTCAGAGTAACAATATTTTTCATATTTGTAAAGCCCTCATTTTTTCCCCAGTCTTTGTTTTGATGGCTAACATTTTTAATATATGTAAAATAAAATAGAATTCCTTTCCCTAAGTCAGGAAACTTTGTCTTTACTGTTAAAAGCTGACCTGATACAGTTAATGAATTTGGATTCAACCAACTAAAAGGTTAATTCTACATGGACCTATTTTTAATAAGATCTCAGGGCCTCACCTCTATGCAGTACATATAGTGAAGATGTTCAAACTCCCAGTAAGTCCCTTGTTCATCAGGAAGTGTGTGACATCCCACTGGGAGGCAGGCCAGAGCCAGGCCACACATACCTGGGGCTCTTCATCTTCGCAGTCATTGGACATAAACGGAGCAGCAAAGGGATTATCGAGGGATACAGACGTTTCTCAGGGTGCACTAAGCTCTCTTCATGCTGGAGAGGCAGGCAAAAGACAAAACCTATTTTTTATCCACACAGAGCTATGTATTGGTCTCCTAAGCAGAGAAAGAAAAAACCCCAAAATCACAAAGTTTACAAGCTCCAGCCCTCAGTAAGGGTACATACAGGCCTGCTGGTCAGTGAGGTGGGTGACTGAGTGACAGCAGACACCAGTGGGGCTGAGCTATTCAACACCACCTTTGCCGTAGCCTTCTCCAAAAAAGGCCTCTGTACTTGGTCAACAGGTTCAAAGAGAAAGTATTTGAGATTGATCCTTAAAAGTCACTGGGATTTGACAAGTTACATCTAAGTGTGTAGAGAAAACAGGGTGTGTCATTTAAAGGCCATTCTCTACTACTGCTAGAAATCCACAGAGACCAGGAGAGACACCCAACAGCTGGAGAAAGTGTCTCCAAAATTGTCAAAAGACAACTCAAGTCACTCAGAAAATCATGGAGTGAGTCCCCTCAGAACACCTTTTTGGGCATAAAGAAGAGAATAAGGTGATTGGGAACAACTGGCACAGATTTATTGAGGTTAAATCATACCTAACCAACCTGAGTACCTTCTATGATAAAACAATCACATCTGTGGATGAGGAAAGAGTTTTAAATATCAATTCTTTTGACAAGACTTTCAGCACCATCTCCCACATCATTCTTCTGCTCGTGACAAGTGAAGCACTGCAGGGATCAATCCTGAGGTCTGTCCTGCTTAAAGTCTTTAATGATGCCATTGAAGAGGTGACAGAATGCCTGCTTTTCGAATATGCAGATAACACCACGTGAGGGCAACCATCAGTACACCTGAGGGCAGGGCTGCCTCAAGGAGAATCTGTATAGGCTTGAGGAACAGGCTTAAAAAAGACCTTTTCCTCCATGAAGAAAGCCTAGCAGTACACCAGGTTTCCCAGGTTTCCATCTCTGTTGTTGGAGATTTCCAAGATGTGACTGAATAAAGCTTTGAACAACCTGATCTGACCCCAGAGCCAGTTGCCTAAAGCAGGAGGTTGGACTACAGCCCTCCTGAGGTCCCTTCCAACCTGAACTTTGCTATGATCCCATCCTGCCTCCAACCTCTTGCAAACTGAAATGGTGAGAGTATTTCATTAGCTGTCTTCACACACAGAGGAAAGAAAACTTCAGGCTACATTTAAACAAGCAGAGTTGGCCTGGCTGTATTTCTGAAAATGGTTCTACATCTTGAAGTTAAAGGTGCCCAAGACACTTCTACCCTCCTGTGCTGAAAACTGTTTTAGATTTGGTAGACAACTGCACCAGGCACTTGTCTTTTGCCCATGGCCACAGGTTTCTCTGCCACCCAGGAAAACTGTTCTCTGGAGTCTCTGAAGTCTTGGACACACAATTCGCTTTAGAAAAAACCCAACAACCACATCTGAAATCAAAACCATGTGATATCTGCAAGCAACAATACTGACAACAGCTGCAGATACAGTAACAATGAATTTCCCTGTACATGGGTGTCCATGACAATGCTCCTCTTCATACTGTAATAGAGCTTTAGTCTGTGGGGGGAAAAAAAGCCTAAACAAAACACTAATTTAGTGAGAGCCATATGGAACTGGAAACTGTCACCTTTTTAAACTGAGATGAGTAAAATAGCCTTTTCCCTCCAACACGTCCCTTATCTGCCAGTCTTATGGCTTAATTTTACATCCACTGTAAGGATCCTATTAAGTCACACACTGTAAGTTCAGCATATAAAAAGCTTGTGCTTTTTGTCCTCTGAGTCCATGGTAATATTCTCTTTTACCTAATCTTCCTCTACTCTAATAGTCTTCTCCTTCCACTTTTTATCTCCCATTTTACTCCCCTTCCTCAAACCTTTTATTGTACATAGAAGAAGAAACCTTTTTCTGCTGAACTCTCTTTTCCATTCTTTTTTAACAGTAAGATGTTCCAAGAGCCTCAGTGTCACACAGCTCTCACGTGATTGTAATGTTCTGAATCGCTCTCCACACTGACATTTCCTGTGTAGCAAAATCTTATGTGAAAGTTTGGTCTGAGTTTCTTTGGATTTATCAGTCACATAAGAGTGAGAGTTAAAAATCAAATGCCTTATACGTGGTGGGGGAAAAACCCTCAAATATTTGTATTGGTGCAGAAAAGAATAAGCTCTTGCCTTTTCATCTGACAAGTAAAAAGAGCTCAACATATCTTTGTTATTGCTTGTGGGAAAGGAGACAGTAAATTGATGATCACATCTAACAAGCATCATTGAAAATTTAAGCATAAGGCAATAAAACTGATCTTAAAATAACTGAAATACTTCAATAATTTTCTGCTAAATCATTAAAATGTGATATAAACTTGCAATTTTTTTATAATAATTAAAACTACTCTCTAGCATTTATAATCAGGGGGAAAAGTTACAAAAGGGAAAATAAGGATTTTTAGTAAAAACAATTGAGCACAGAAAAATAGTCAATGCTCATTTTCGGTTGTGGGTGTGTTTTTTTCCCCTAAATTTAAATAATAGTTTGAATAAGATCAGAAAAATACTAAAAAACACCTGCAAATTTATCGGCTATTATGTAACTACCCAGAATAAATTAGACAACTTAAATAGTCTGCATAAAAATCATGCTCGTTTGCATTTGAAAAGAGTATTAAAACTAAAAATCAGGAAATTTTTAAATGGAGAAAGTGAGGAACTAAAATTTAAAATTAAAATTTTATGCAAACTGTAGACAACCAATAATTCCAAATTTCTGGCCCCTTTCCAAAACCTGGACAGAAATAAAGCCAGTGGTCTCAACAGTGCATGTTTAGCTGCAAGTTAATGGAGTATTTAAAATTACAGAATCATTAAGTTTGGAAAAAACCTCTCTAAGATCATCAAGTCCAACCATCAATCAACACCACCACCATCTTCGCCAAGAAACCATGTCCTGAAGTGCCACATCCACATACTTTTTTAACATTTCCAGGGATGGTGAGCCCACCACTTCCTTGGGCAGTCTGTTCCAAGGCTTGAGAACCCTTTCCATGAAGAATCTTTTCCCAATATCCAATCTAAACCTCTCGTGGTGCAACATGAGGCCATTTTGTCTCATCCTGTCACTTGTTATCTGGAGAAGAGACTGACACCCACCTCACTACAACCTCTTTTAAAATATTTGACCATGATTGGAGTCCACTACTATATTTTACTTCTGTATTGTCACCTGGAGGGCTCCCTGTAGGGTTAGGAATGCAATTTATCCCTGAAGGGTGATTATGGCTTGAGGGATTCTGCCTCTCAGGAGCAATGACAGCAATGGAGTCTCTTGCAGCAAGAGCTTTGAGTTCATGTGGATACTGTCCAGGCCTAATTTGAATCTTTGTTCTGCCCCAGTGAAGACCAATGAACAACTACAGTCACTTGCTTTTTTTGTACTACACTCAGCTCTGCCTACTCAGAGATTGAATAAAAGGACAGAAATTTTCTATGCCTCACGTTTAACAATGCCTCAGCACTGTTTTAGCAAGTCCTTAAAGCATGAGAAAGATTTTTGAATTAGAATTTTGAAGTATTGCTGATACACTTGAAATGTAAACTTTCAGCGATTTGATAATTTTTTTGTACTGGTGTTAACAACACATCCAGCAATACAACACCAGCTTCTAACTGATGAGCCACAAACCAGCAAAGTATTTAAGAACATACTTAGCTTTGAGTTAAAAACCCAGCTGCTTAATTTACTACTGAATCAGATGCTGTAAGTTTAAATAAAAACCGGAAGGTTTGGCCCGAAAAGTTTAATGTCAGTTTTTAACTGACCCCTTTCAGCAGCATCCCCATCTATGGAGCTTCCTGTTAAAAACCTGCAGCAGCAGCAGCATCTCTGGTTTTACTCCACAAAAGAGCAAGCACCAAATTAGTCAAAAGAAAAATCCCCAACTGGTTGTGTACGTTGTGCAGGTGTTCAGCAGGTTTGGAAGCTGGTGATAAATGAACAAAGCTGTACTTTTTTTCAGAAGTAAAACTCACCTGGAGAGTACTGAGAGGGGGGCACCCTATGCTATTATACAGGCAAAGGATTTGCTCTCTTTCACTGGAAATTCCTTTGCTGGAATACTACATAAAAATTAATAAACTGAAGGCCATGGGGAGCTACAGGTTGTCTAGAAAAGGGCAAATGAAGAGAGATTGGAAGCACTGGAACAATTTAGTTCCAAGAGGGATACATGAAAGACAGCAAGATTTGCTTTGAAATATGGCTTCTTTACAAAAAGCTCACTTTTGAGCCTTATTGTATTTTGAAGTCCTTTATTTAGGCATAAATGTTTGAATAAAGAAAATTTAAAGCAGGTATTTTAGACTTTCTAATTATACTCTAAACACTTGTCCATAAATTATGTATGATCTGAATATTATAATTCCAATTTACTGTAATTTTTCTTGCACTCTGAGTGACAGGTTTTTATCAACTATATGAATCAGCTTTATTACTTTCCAAAAAAATCTGCCTATGTGCTGTTTAGAAAGAGAAAAAGAAAATGATATTCCTTTTTGCCCTACACAATTCTGATTATTTCATAATAGAAGAAATGAATCCCTCTCCCTTTTTGCTATGTCAAGCTCCTATTTTGACACTTTATGTATCTGTGTTATTGAACCAATTTCAATAAAGAATTACAGGAAGGAAAAATGAAACCTCTCTGAAGCTGAATGCAGCTCACCTGACAGACAGAAAATGGGCAGAGACAACTGAATCGTGCAATTACTGAAGTCATCACCAGCAGCCAAAGACTGGATTGTCCAATAAAAAGGTCTGTAAAGATCCTGATTACATCTGGGACTGGAATATCTCCTCGGTGCAGCTCACCAAGAATAACTTACCAGAAGGAATGCCTGGGCCTAAGGAGCCCTTGAACTGTTTAAGACTCTGAAATTCCCTACTTGCTCAGGTCTGCAGTACTTCTAGATTTCAGGATTCACCAAAATATTACCAGCTAATGAATGCATTGGTTCAAACATGACTACTTAGTTCTTACAAGTGAGTTATTACAGCAGTCTGAGAGAAATACTCTTATTTGGAACCTATTTTAGACAAAAAAAAAAAATCTTAAATTTTCAGGATAGAGTTCCAACTATAAGAATTTTGGAAAGCTAAAGACTCTTCTGCTCCACTGAGAGCAAGAAAGAAGAGACTCTGCCTAACTACCTGCTGTAAAAGATGGTATTATTCACACCTCCATAAACACCTGATGAAATAGAAAAAAACCCTATCAGTATTTAGTGTTGAAAAATTCCACAGAAAAATCTTCTTACTTATTTAAAATACAATGCAGAATTCAGTCTTCAAGTTATGGGTTTGCTAGATTATCGAGAACACTAAGATCTCACCTCATAAATTCAGATTTCTGTGCCAAAAGCATTTAATCATTGGAAATAGGCAAACTGGGAAATTTAACCTATTCTAAATATCACCGAGATGTCAGTCCCTAATAACAACATTAGGGCTCATTAATGTAGGGGCTCCCTATGCAAAGTAGGCTTAAGATTTTTCAAGATTGAAATGGATGGAATTCCAGAATTCTTACAGGCGGGTGAAGTGCTGATTCAGAGCAGCCTGGCCCTCACCCACCATTCCCAGCAGCCACGTTTGATTGCATCTGCAGTATCCAGAAATCCAGCCAGGCTCTCCTGAACTGAGAGGACTGTGCTCCTCTCTGAAGGGACCAATGTCCTGGGGGGACTGGGAGGGTACTTGGATGTTTCACTACTCCAGGCTTGGGGCAGTTTCGCAGGTATCCAGCTGATTTAGGCATCCCACAGGATGCCTGAGGTGGAACAGCGGAATACTCCATATCCATCCTGCATTTATTCTGTACGTGAACTGAGACTGTAACTGCCCTGCTGAGCATGGTGCATGAAGCTACAGAGTGTAAAAGTATGTACTCCTCTGCTATAAAAAGTATCCATGTACATCTCAGAAAAGGGGAAAGACACTTCTAAACTCTTATTAAAAATGTGTCCTGCTCACTGATGAGCATTAAAATGGATAGCAATTCCCTGCCTAAATTTGTTCTATGCTATCCTGTATGTTTCCTATAAACTTCAGAATACTCTGTCTCACAATTTTGGATATGCTACATATTTTTACTTACAGAAATATTCCATCTATGAGTGAACATTACATACTTTCAAGCACCATTTTTAAATTTTTACTTTAACATTGGTCATAGTAAAGCAACAAAAACTACAATTAGTTTTTATAATTCCAAAGTCAGCTTAAGCAGAGCAGCTCCCAATGCTCCTTGCACATCTATAAGGGTTATGGCATAACAGTGCTCTATTCTTTTTCAGGTATTTCATTATTAGACAAGTCATGAACTTCTTAGTATAGTAAATACAGTTCACAAGCAAGTGAAATTTCCTATTATGGAAATAATAGGTCGGGAAAGATCCGTACCAGAGATTTTAAAACCTTCCAAAAGCACTGCCATTCTACATGTGGCTGTCCTCTTGACTACAAAGAGGAAAAGCTATTCCCCTTTCTCCAGGCTGAACTGTTTCACTGGGTTGCAGCCCAAAGTGACACAGCGATTGTGTCTCAAATGAGACTCAGCCATGTGCTGGTTAGCAATGAAGTCTTCACATGCACACACACTCTACTTTCTCTACTCCAAAACCATTAAGCTGCAGCTAGAAATAATCATTTTATCCCATTCAACATTCTGTCTGGTGGTTTATACATAGCATCGAGTATAACAATCAGCCTTTGCTGACAATTGGTGGTTGCCAACTGTGCACATTGGAATGACTGAATTCTCAGGAAGTGGTACAACAAAGCTTTCAGCTTCCTTGGAAATGCGTCTGCCAGAGGAATCTCAGGACACCATCTGATGCTGCAGAAGAGTAAACGGGATCATGGAACGACAGATCATCTCTGCTTCCTCCTGTCCGCCTTCTTCTCCAAATGCTGGTATGACCAGACTGACACGGGCATGAGTCTCTCAGAATACATCCTGGATCAGTACATTGTATCAGATTTTGAAGATAAACATCTTGGTAAATAGCACAGACCATGCCCAGTTCTCCTGGCGTTTTCTGTACTTTTCCAAGTATAGCAGGATGTATGGGGGTAATAAGGCCAGTTCAACATAAATACTACGGAAAGGCATAACCCAATGCTAGTACTGCTTTAATACAGTTATTCCAATAATAACCTGGCAAAGACATCTAATTTCATGCTTCCCAGATGGCATTTCCATCGATTTTCATACATTTTCAGTAGCCAAAAACCCCCAGCTACTGTTTGCCCAGTGGCAGATGTCGGTTTGCTATGATGGTAGGACATGGCAGGAAACAACAGCTCCAGATCCAGAAAACTTCTAGTGTGTGTTTCAGCTCCATGTGGCTTCACTATTTACTATTACATGTTTTTCATGCATTGCCATGTTTGTCTTCATGACAGATCAGATGTCTGTGCTTAAGGAATATCAGACTGCCTGAAACTTGCAGGCTGGTGGGTGGTTTTTCCTCAATCCTTTTCAAATTCCTTTTTGGGGACAGTTTATTACCCATTTCAATCTCATTTAAACATTCACCTCATTTCACAGAATCACAGAATAGGAAGAGTTGGAAGGGGCCCACAGGACCATCGAGTCCAACTCCTGGCCCTGCACAGGACCACTCCCAAGAGTCACATTCTGCGCCTGAGAGCATCATCCAAACACTCCTTGAGCTCTGCCAGCCTTGGTGCTGTGCCCACTGCCCTGGGGAGCCTGTTCAGTGCCCAACCACCCTCTGGGGGAAGAACCTTGTTCTAATATCCAACCTAAACCTCCCCTGACACAACTTCTGGCCATTCCCTCGGGTCCTGTCACTGGTCACCGCAGAGAAGAGACCAGTGTCTTCTTTTATCAAGTTGCATTTAAATAAGCACAAGTAAAAGCAGTTAGGAAAGCACTGTCCCTTACACAGCTAGACCTCCAGGCAACATTCCCATGGGACTTGGGCCATGCTATGACCATTACAGTATCATTCCCACTAGCACTGTAGCAGCAGGTGTGATGCACAAACTAAGATTCCCTTTATTATCCAATCTTTGCTCTAGAAATGGTATAAGATATGGGACAGCAGATGCAAACAGACCAACAGGGAAGTACAATGGGACACTGTACTGATGCTCAGCACTGCAGAAAACACCTCTAGAGCTTCAGCACCCTCATCATGATCAGGTTGTTTTAATGGCCTTCATCAAGGAGAGAAGCATGAAGAGCAGCTGCTCCTGAGAGCAGGGAGTAGCAGAAGGGACAAAGGTGTGTCTTCAGAACAGAACACGTAAGTGGGGGCCTGGCAGGAAAGGTTTTATCCCACTTAGGAATCATCATTTTGTTTGTGAGAGAATGGTATTGTTTTAATGAGGCAATAAAACCACAATAAATACGTCAAGAGAAGTAGTTTAACCAAAACACTGAGATAGAAAAAAAGAGCTAATCAGCAGTAACCTACTAGACACTAGACAGTTAAGCCCAAATTTGTTAAAAACCTACAGAGACAGTCTAAGAAATCCTTTCCCTTACAGTAAGAGGAACTCAGCTGAGCAAACTGTGTGTCTACATGCACTGTACAGCTGTGATTTCTGCACGCTGGGACCGTGCTTTGGTTCAAGGACATAAACAGATGATACCTTTGTTTCCTTCCCACGATGGCAATATGAACTGCAGCTTTACTGTGTCTCAGCTGCAACCCTGTTCCTCTCTATTCCTCTTCAAGGAGAAACCAAACAATAAAAGAAGTACTCATGCACCCCAAAGCACAAGAGGTCATTGCTTGCTTTAAGTGATAGGTAAGTCAGGCTTGTTTCTCTGTTATGAAAAGAAAAAGCTTCATGCTGAGAAAGGAAAAATCATACTTTTTTTCCCCTAAACCCCATTTTCAGCTTTAATAGACAAAGGAAGATACAGCACAAAACCATCTTGCTTAGCTCTACTGTTACTAGGTTGAACCTTTCTTTCCACTACATAAAAAAGCAGCAGAATCAGAGGCACACCAACACTCATACTCTGAAAAGGAAACCTGCCTCTGCCCACTGTGGGGACTTCAAAACAAGTCTGCATGTAATCAAGGATAGTCTTGGGGAAGCAGATGAGGCTTTGCTTGTACAAATCAAATTTAATGTATCTTCAGGGCCCTCCAGTAATTCCTAAAACTCCCTTTCTTTTGAAAAGAACGTGCATAGCTGCCACTTGCTTAAACCCACACTACTACCTCGCACCCCACAGCATCCACCTGGGGTAGTACGAGGAGACAAAGGACTAGTCCCTAGAACCCAAAGCAGATTGATTCCCTCTTTTGTTCATTTCTAAAGATGAGCACATTTTGCAAGTGCTCCAGGTACACAGATGTGACACACTCCTCCTGCTGATCATTTCAAAGAACTAAAGAAGTTGGCCAGGAAAGTCTGGAGATATTTTTCATTCATCCAATCCCTCTTACACCACCCTCTTACACTCCCCTCTTGCCACTTCTGACACTTCTCTACATTCCCTCAGCCTGTAATAGCACTTTGCAAAACACTAACTCCGAGGCAACAGTGAACAGGGTGTGCAAGTTTCCTCCCATCCCCTCTTTCCCTCAGTCCGGTTTTGCAGGTACACCATCTTGAAGAGGTTTGGGAATCACCCAAGGGCCAGGTTTTCCCTACTACGTCTCAAACCACTTCTCATCAACAAAACAAAACCTTTTCCTCAGGCTGGAGTCAAGTTAGTAATTTTCCATACGGAATATACTCGATCTTTAATCACACTTATTACCTCCATCTGTAGCACTCCCAGTGTTACTGCCTTTCTTAGTTTCATCAGAAGTGTGCATGTTAGTCAATGTATGTGTATCAGGGGGAAATGTAGTCACACAAGGACATTTTTTCTTTCTGTTTTCTATTCCCACCATAATAATTTTTATACTTCAATTTATTTTGATCATTACTGAGCACAACTCTGGCATTCTCTCTGAACTATCAATTACAAACTTCCTTGTTAGTGTTTATGTTCAGATCAGAAACAAGCATTATTAAGGAATTATTCTTTCTCATGTGTATTATTTTGCGTTTTATTTACATTCAATATCATTCGGCATTTTATCACCCAGTCACTCAGTATCATGAGATATTTAATTTCATATTATGGTCCCCTTCACTGTCTTCTTGAATAACTTGATCTCATATTAAAGTTTCTCTTGATCACTTCTTTAGATCCCTGACTGGCCATTTATTCCTTTAACAAGTACACTGTGGCTAAGTTTCTTTAAAAATTCTGGCAAGGGACCTTGTCAAATGCCTTTTTGAAAATCTAGATTGATTTTATATCATCAGGTTTTATCTTATCCACCTGCTTAGCTACTCCTTCAGAGAACTGCTTTGGATTTGTAGGGCTTGACTTTTCTTCTGAACTGGGCTAACTCCTTCCCAAAATATCATATTCACCTGTGTGTCCAGTCATTCTATTTGTTATGATTGTTTCTCTCTCTTCCCTCCCGAGCCCCAACAGATATTAGGCCTCATGCCATTAGTGCTCTGGCTCTCCTTTGGAATCCTGTTAAAAGCATAATCAAAAACACAACCCTTCTTACTATCAGGTACAAAAAGGAGAAGGAGAAACCCTTCACGAATTTTGGGTCATGACACCTGCTGTTGGTAATTTCTTACCACAGACTCCAGCCTTTGTTTGGCAATCCCATCAAACAGTCTCTTTATGGACTGTCAACTCACATGGTCCCTTTAAATACGCTTCCAGCACGGGTATCTCCCCAACCTTCTCCACAGAGATATCATGTAAAAAATAATTCTCTCCCATGCCTGTACCTTGGGCTTCAGATTCCTGCCATGCTAAACAAAAAACAAACAAAAAACCCCAAAAAAAACCCAAACCAACCAAACAAAACCAAGAAAACCAAACAAAAATACAACACAAACCCTACACAGCTGTTTTTAATAGCATTTTCAAGCTTTATAGGTTTTTGTTTATTTTCTTGGTGGTGGTTGGCTGGGCTTTTGGCCTGTTACGTTGTATTTACAAGTCACAGATGTGCAGAAAGCTCTAAGTAGAAGTGGACTTCTGTAGATCAACTAGTTCAACCTTCTCTCGAAACAGGACCTAAGCTAGGTTGGTTTATTATCCTTTCAGTTTTCTGGTACTTCAATTTTTAAATTTCTAACATCTTCACTTCCTCATCACTTCCTTGTATTTTTCTGAAGTCTTTTTTGATAGCTGATAGACATTTGTTCTACCCATGCCACGACTCCATACACACAAGAGATGAACCACATGATATGAGGCATTCTGAAAACATCCCAAGGTGGAGATCATCCTTCTCAATCCACTGCAATCATTCCTGTGATTTTCTTGGTGGAACACCACGTGGTACCTCTCTCTGTTCTCTCCTCTGTGGAGAGGATATTACCTTTCTGTAGGACCATTATTCTTCATTACTGTGTGTTCATTTGGCAAGTCAACCTTGTAAGATCACAGGGCCATCTACGGGGACTCAATAATTGAATTTTGCAGCAACAGACCCCCATAACAGTGACAATTCCTGTGACCTCTAGTCTCACATGCAGTATTTTGTTCTGTACAGCCTTTTTACTTCTGCCTAAGTTTAGTTCTGGCCTAAGTTTCCAGCACTAATAGTGTTCCAGTTCTCATTTTTCTGCTAAATGAAATATTATCTGATGAAAACCTGCGTTTCACTGCTGCTATCCTGTAATCAAGAAAGCTAAACACAGATCAGATACTGTTTCTCAAGGGTTTTTGTTCATTAAATGCTTTATTATTTTGACCTCGTTTTCCATTAACATATTGAACAGAGTAATGGATATGTATTGCCACCTATTTAAACTACCTTGCAATCTGCTTTAACTTCAGTTCATAAGTTAGTAATTGCTTTTGGATTTATAATCAATTCTCAAGTCAATTTGTTATCGAAAGAGTAACTCTTTTCTTGGAGGATGGCTGTATTTTCTGGCCAGCTTAGCATTTGTCCTGTGTTTCAAGCAACAGTGTCCTCAATAGACAGAGAAATAAATCCTTGAAACTAGTACAAGAAAAACTTCTAGGAGTTCAGGATATCAATGCTTAGTTTTAACGAGAAGCTGCAGCCTTTTAACTGGGAACTCAGTTTGTATCATACCTGTGAGGGGGCTGTGGCAATGCCCCTAAGGAAGGTCTGTAGGAACATTTCCCTTTCACATGAATTGCCTTGGTGGCAAAAGGACTTTAAACCACGCCTCAGCCTTACCCTTTTGCAAACATTCTTAAAAAAAAAGGAAAGAATACCATCCTTATATACACGTATCTCACAACTTCTATTAAATGAGTAGCTGGTTTGTGATATACATTGCTGTATACGACAGCATTATGAAGAATTTATACACTTTCTTCTCATGTAAACTCAGCATTGCAAGGATTTTACAACAGCTTCCAATGGAGTCAGCAGAAAAATCCTTAGCAGCTCTAGAGGCAGCAAGGTAATGAAGGTCTTCCTGATTCAGGTGATGATGTTTTTCTTTAAATAGTTTGAGCTGGTGATTAAACAACAGCTAGGAACCAAATTTTTAATTTCATTACCATGACCAAAAATTTGACAGTGTTACATGATTTCCTTTGTTCCTGCTCTCTTTTATATATTCCAATATGCTTCAAACCATCAAGGAAGCCTTCCAGTGTGACTGTGATCACAGCTGCTGAGTGGTTTTCAGCAACACCAAGGTGTGCTGCCCAGGAGGCACACAAAGGCTTTTGGGAAATAGTCTGGGATTGCCTGAAACAGCACCAACATATACAAAAACCTCCTTGAGAAGATCACGGAGTCCTTTCTGAGCCTCCACACGGAGCTCCAAGCATTTTAAGTAGTACAATGAGGCTGGTGCGGGCCCAAAAATCATATCTGAATGAAATTAGTTTAAAAAAAAAAAGTCTCCAAATCCTACACTGTTTGCTATTTCAGGTGGATATTTCAGCCTCCTCTCAAAAAAAGAGAGAAAAATGAAATAGTGAACACATTTGGATTATTCAAAATCCAAGTATTTCTTTCAGAAGCTCTGTTTTTGCTGAGAGAAAACAGTTCTAAAAACCAAAATTATTACAAAATTTACATCAAATTAACATTCCTCTTTTCTCCTATTCCAGGAATACAACTCTTATCCTATATTGGCTTCACTTCAATCACCTCTCCTTTCTTCTCACTCTGAACACCCCTACTGCCTGCCCAAGGTTTTAGGTTTTCTAGTGAGGCAAAATGCCTATTATTCAATCAGCTTGAGAGACAATCCCAACCCAGTCACTGCCTTTCCATTTGATCATTTTTAATCTAATATATTTATAAAGAAATAACATAGCACACCCAGCATATCAAATGCAATTTCATTTTGTTTATTCTTTCATTCAGTTTATTCTACATTATTTCCTTTACAGAATGCTCCTGCCTCTCAAAAAAAAATGACAAAATAAAAAATGAGCAAATTCAAAACACAACGCAAACCCAAAACAACAAAAAAATCCCACTCCAACCTCAAAATCCTTTATTGTGACGCTCTATTTGCCAAGAAAACTCTGTACAGACACCTCTGCCTTCAGTGGTGTGAATAAGTGGATGTAGTCCCAGGGTGTTGATTTTCAGTGGTGGTTACAATACCCCTGAAGTGTGTGTTCACAGTATGCCTCACATCTCTCTCTCTCTGGTTACAACTCCCTAGCTCAGCAGGCTACAACTCACAATATCCTGTAACCTTTATCTTCCTACAGCACCGAGCTCCATTTCAGGGCTGACAGCATTCTCTCAGCCTTCCTCCCCTCCCATGCACTCAGCAGATCCCTGGGGAGCAGATGCTCTGAGCTGCTGTCAAGCCCTACCTGTGCAGCACAGCAGGAACAGGGCAACGGGGCAGCAAAACAAATCCTCTGCTAAAAGCTTCTTTTAGTATCCGAGATCTGAACCCCCACATCTTCACAAGGAAGGCAACATGCAGGTCTGACGGGTCCAGTCTCAGACTTGAGACCTGGCACTGAAGACAGAAGCCTCTCCCTGGCTGTGCCCTCTCTCCAGCACAGCAGGACCGGTTTGCCTCCTGGGATAGCCACTCTCCACAGCAGAGGAGAGTGCACAGGGATTCCAGGGATTCCCACAAAGAAGTGTCAGCTTCTCCCTAAGAGTCAGGCCCTTCAGATGGGCCAGAAAGCACGAAACAATCAAGAAAGCAATCTTGATATCTCAGACAAGGACTTAAAAAGATGGCATGCCAGCCACACAAGATTGACTGTGGTATGAGGGCCACACTCCAAAGAGGTTCCAAGGCTGACTGAGACTCACACACAGACCACTGTGTGCACATACACACAGGCACACATGTATGAATAGCAGGGGTTTTATAGGTGCTTGCAAAACGTGATGGTAAAGACATGCCCCCCTCACACAAAAGCAGGGACAAGCTCCTTCTCCCACTCATAAATATCAGAGGGAGCCCTGTGCCTGTATGACAAAAGCTGTCTCAAAGCTACAGGCTTTAGGGTTTTTTATTTATTTTGCTCTTTTTATCTCGCAGCAAGCACTGAAACCCACTGAAAACATCAATGCAAACGGGAAAAAAGTATTTTCTATATGAGCATAAGTCTTAGAACCTTAAAACCTCCTCTTTAAAAAACCAGGAAAACTACAGCTATGCTGCTCTTGCAACCTCCTGGCTCTTGGAGCTCTGCTCCTGGTCCAAAGTGAAGCCTCGGGCAGGGCCAGGCTTAGCCCAGAGCTCCCAGCCTGCCCCAGCCAGGCAATCCTTGCTGTTCCCTCCTGGAAAACAAAGTCTTCCTTGAAGGTCACTGCGAAAAGCCTTTGTGGGGCTGTGCTAATGACCAGTGTTCCCAACTCAATTTTTAAACTGCTCCACAAACCAAACGGTATTTCATCTTGACTGGAAAAATATTTCTTTGTAATTTTCTCAGCAGACCATAAGGAGTGAGAATATATTTCCATATAAAATACATAATTTGGCCTGAAACATGTTGTTTCACTTAATTTTGAATATCATGAAAATCTACTCAAAGCTGTTTAAAAGGCTTAGTAATTTTTAAATTAACATTTTAAAACTGGAAAACATTTCTTTGGGAAACTCTTCCACAAAGTAAACAGTAAATATTTATTTTGAAGTGCCCAATTATGCATTTTAATCTCAGAATGAAACATGGAAAAATCCCCCGCCCCTCTCATAATAGATTCTCAAACATTTTCTTGTATATATCCTCCCTTTGTTATTACATGAACGTGAAAGACAAAGGGTTTATTTAGAAGTTAGGGAGAGGCACAGTGGGAAGACAGTGGGAGTTGGGAATATGACTTCATGTAGAGGGTTTAATCCAGTGTCTCCAAAGAGAGGTGTGCACAGCCCAAGGGATAGGCAAGGTGATCCACTGGAGAGTGGGAAGACTTTTTTTGCACCATTAATAAAATAAAATTTACTTTTAAAATAGTGTGAATTTCAATGTTATTTTATCCTTTTTCAATGTGTATTTTTGTGTATAATATACATAGCCATTAGTAGAGCAGTACTAATAAATACATAAAATTATCGAGAAGGTATGCTCAAACACATTTTTAACTAACAGGGGTGTGCAATCAAAAAAAGTTTGGAGATCACTGATCCAAACATGAAGTTAAATCGATAAATGTGATCTCATTATAATGATTGTCTTCAGCATTACACAGCTCTTCCAGAAAACAACAAATGAGCGAAGACCTGGAGGTCACAGAGGATGAATATGGAAGAACTATCAGCTGTTTGCTGTGCTCTTGTGTACATGAACATCAGAGCAACTCTCCCATGAAGGGGTTGTATCTACATCAGGAAACACAGAATCACCCAGGTGCTAGCACTGGAGAAAATACCCTTTGCAAAATGTAGGAAATGGCATTCCTTTGTCCCTTACAGGCATCTTTTGCTGAGCAACAACTTGAAATGCTGTAATTTGGCTTCTCTAAATGTCAAGAATGGTAAGGGTGATTCCCCCCACTAGCTACCTTAATAAATTGCTCCTACAGTTACTGAAAGTCTGAACTGAATGAGCACAGCTAAAGAATAACACTCATCTCAGAGTGCAAATGTAAATCCATCAATGACTGCCTTGCTCTGTAACTTCTGTAATTGATCTATATTCCATTTTTACTCAGCTTTTTTGAAGACAAAAGAAATTCCATGCTTTGCAGTAAATTTGCTTGAATAAGACCTATGATTCTGACATTCTATTAATTCAATAAGCTTTAATATTCACTGCCTCCACAGCAATTCTTTCGGTAAGCTTGGAAGGTCAATAGTGAGAACTCAGGCTTTTCTTCCTAGGAACAACACTGTGGTCAGCAAAGGACAGAGGTAACCCAGAATTTTGACATTTCTAATTTTAGGTTCTTCTCAAACACATCAGTCATGTCCAGCCACTTCCAGTTCCACTACTGAGTGCAGTAGCTGTTTGTCACAGCAGCTTTTAAATAAGGGAAAACATTTAATTGTTGTCCTTGAAAGCAGCCATAAGGAAGCTCTGGTGGCTGGTACTATACTGCCAACTAGAGACCATCTTGTGGAATCATTTTGAACCTTAACTTCCCAGTGCTGTGGAGGATAAGGAGATGATAAAAATAGATCATAAAACAAAGTCCTTCTCCTATTGCCTTCTGTTTGTTTTAAGCAGACAAATTTTATGTATACTGTCATTATACTCATTTTCTAAAGGGCAATTTTAAAAATCCTTTTAAAGAAAATCAATTTCTTGGACTCCTATATGACTGCTGCTGACATCTGACGTGACTTGACTTTCTTTTTGTCACATGGTATAATTTCTTCCGCCAGGCCCTTCAATAAATTTCTTGGAGATGCCTTTAAGGTCTAATTCATTCCTTTATACCTTGATCATTAGCTCCTTTTCTATAAAAAAAAAGCCTAGTAGGAAGCATGAAATGTATTTGTAATCATTCACTGCCCCATGCAGAAATTCAGGTGAGTAATCTGAATAGACTGCTTGAGTGCAAACCCCTGATTTATGTTTTCATTATGTAGAAATCAGCTTTGCAATTACTAAAAAGGCTTCTCTCCATGCATCCCAGGCCTGCTAAAGTGTGTATAAACCTAACACATGGCATTTTTGTCTGAAATCACATGAGGTAATGATTGACTTGATGGGACATTCTAGACTAATGGGCTATTATAGTAATCAATAACTTCAGCAATTACTGAGCTGCTGTATCCCTTCTATACATAAGAGGGCTATAAACCCACAGAAACACACTTTTTGTCAACTAATCCTTAAGTATTGGAACCTACTGCTACCTTTAATTAGCACAGAAACAGTAAGAACTGCTTCTGATATGACACACTGGGCTGCACACATAACAGCCGGTGCAAAATCCCTGCTGTTCAAGCCTGCAGAGGAACCAGCACATCAGGTTGTCCCCAAGGTCCCATTCTGTGTGTCCTGGAGCCAGCACACCGTGGTAGGTGGGCACTGGCCAAGGCACTGCAGAGCACAGAGTGCAGACCTCCTCAGCTGACACATGGCACTCCCAGAAAAGCCCTACAATCAAGGAGGTCTGAGGGTAACAGTCACAGCCAGACCCTTCTCAGGGGAGAAAGATGATAAGGTAAAACAACCCGTTCAACGTTCAAAGACTAGCTGATAAGACTAAATTCCTCCTGCGTTTCTCATCCAGAGCATAACCTGCTTTACAGCAAGTGCCTAGAGCCTGAACAGCAGCACAGGCGATTAGAGATAATTTCCATTCTGACAAATTTGAGTTTCCAGATGACTTTTAATTTGAATGTGGTATTAGCAGACAGAGAGCTTTTTCTTAGCACTACTGACCTAACAAGGTCCTCAAAACCAGAAAAATTATAGCCTCATGTCACATCCAGTTATTTGCCTGAGTATGACTTAAGGAACAGTGACCCTGAAAAACGGATTGCTCAAGATGCCCTGGCAACTGGTAGGGAGTAGAAGGAATATTACAGCATCTCTGACACTGTCTGGGTTCAAGTAGAACTGCTTGGTCCTTCGAGACACACTGTTTTTGTGTCAGCTCTTGAACACAAAATGCTGTTTTCCTTCCCTGCTTTTCTCTGGTGATATGCAAATTACATGCAAGAATAACAGGCTGCATTAAGCTCCTATGACCGACTCTTACAAGGCCATTTTATTTATAAAAAAGGGTGGTCCCCTAAGCCCACACCTTTCTTTGTCAGGAATTTATGAACTACCTTTAAGCACCATTGACAGCCTGATACATGGGTCACTTGCAAATCAGTTTTTCTTGCTGAATTATTACACTATTAACTCTACAGCTTTCTCAGCTTTACAAAGTGCACTTCTGCAGTGTGTGTGAAGGATGAATAGCCTCAATAAATTCCATTATACAAAGGAACAATGAGGATAGCATATTGCTGACTTTAGGATAATGAAAGCTACGCTGGATTTCAGATTGTTTTGGTGTGATTAACATTGTGTTCGCACAGGTGAATGATTTTTAAGGTTTTCATTTTTTAGAAGCATGTATGAGAAGTGGATTCAAGAGATGAGATGGGATTTTATTATTATTTATTACAGTATTATTATTATTACAGGAGTGTCCCTATGAACCACCTGACAAAAGGTCTCATCAGGTTTTAAGTTTAATAAATGTATAACAGGATCCCCCTGCCTCTGCCAGCTCGGTTAAAGCACATGGGGCAGGCAGAAGGAAGGGGCAGAGCCCCATTTCCTACACTGGGAACTGAGTCACCAATCCCATCTCTGCCAAACTTGAACCATTTGCCCAAGTGGCCACAAGATGTGGCAAGATCAGCAATGTCTCTCAACTCATGTTGCTTGACAGCAGTCGATTCTGGACTGCAGGGGCCAGTCTCAGACCTACATACCATTAATGATGCCTCAATATTAGCTGTTTGAGAAATCACCACTGTTACATTTCCTAGATATTGGTAAAGGACTTCACACCAGGTTGCCAAATCACTGCTATCAAATAGAGCTTGAGTAAGTAAAATCCTCAACTATGAGCCTTTCATTCCTTTTAAGTACCTCCACCTCAGTTTTCTTCTTGTGGTGCCAAATGTTGCTTCCCCATAAGTGTTAACACTTATTGGTTAATACAGTGCTGAAAATAAATTGACACAAAAAATTAATGTTTCACTATGAGTCCCAGCAGAAAGAATAATCAAGAAAAGTGTCATATCTGTAACCCAAGTCTGGCAATCATTTTAAACCAACCTTTTCAACTTCAGATCCGTTCACAAAGAGCATTAAGCTACAGTCATGGAAACTGTTAAACAGACATGAGCTGTTCCTACTCTTTGATCAACATAACTGAGATTCTTTATTGTAAGTCCCTCTGTAATTGTCTCCGACACACATGCCCTCAGCCACATAGGAGGAAAAACTCTATCTAAATCAAGCCAGCCTTTTTTTTTCCTACAGGCTGAAAATTAAGAAATTGAGAATATAATACTTGAAAAACCTCAGGAATCAGGGTTCACACTGCAAAGTTACAAAGGGAAGAAAAACTAAGTCCCCAAGGAAAAAAACCCGAAACGTAGAAGGCATTTTCCTTGTAAACCTCCCTTCTCAAGATCTCATAATGACCATACAGGCATCCAAGCCAAATAAGAAAACGAGGACATAATTACTTATAACAGATTTTAATGTTTATCTTAAAATAAAATACTTAGTACCTAAACATCTGACAGAAAACCAGTATCTTTTCACTTATCTGTGCTAACAGCCAGATGAGCAGCACAGGCAGGGAGAGCAATACTCAAAGTCAGTTTGTGGTGCTGCAGTTACACATTGTCCTGTTCTCTCCTTTTCACTGTTGTACCCTCTGTTCAGTGGGCACAGTAACTGTATACTAACAAGTTTTAAGGAAAAACAAAAGTCATTTTAAAAGAAGAATGGGTGCCTCATCTCCATCCTCAGAGCTTACTGGCCTCAAAAAGCTGTCAGCGTGCCCCAGCGACAAGCTGTAGTGGCTTTCAAAGCAGAGAATGGATCCCCAAACATTCACACTTAAAATGATCATCCAGTTCATGAAGAAAGTAAAAAGAACTGGACCTTGAATTTTCAGTCTTTACCCAAGAAGCTAACACACACATATGACGTCTTTACCTAAAACACTCTCTAGAAAACCACCAGGAAATTCACTTACTTTGCTTATCACCTTAGTAAAATACTCCTTTGTTACACTGAAAGACTATTAAGGATTATTCCTAAGGAAAAAAAGCAGATTCTTTTCTGTGAAAACCTTTTCTGTGAAATTCTTTCTTCAGTGAACCTAACATACCTAGTTGTACTGTATGTATAGATGTAACATTCAGGTACCATGAAGTATCAATTACAGACTTTTTTTTCTGGTAAGATAATGATCAAAAAAGTTCCATTTACAACCATCTAATTTGCATGAGAATAATTCATTTTAATAAATCTTCCTATAACTCATAATTATGTGGAGAAAGTTCTACATCCATGTCTCCCAAATGTATCACCCTGGGGCAACTATACTTGAGGCTTCACTTTCTCCTGTTGTGGCTTCCTGGAGGAACATCTCTGTGACAGGACCCTACAGCCCAACAAGTTCCATCATCTGGGAGAGGGGAGTTTCCCATCCAGTGTCATTCCTGGGCTCAGAGTACATATTCAGGATGTGTTCTCAGACATTACCATGTCTGGGGAGAATTATTTCACTCCATACTTTGGACGGCACTTAAAGGGAACATGTCCCAGCAGGGGATTCAAGATTTTACTGTAATATGAATAAAGAATAATAATGATATTTATAAAAGCAATGAGGCTTTCAGATGAAATGCACTACATCAGTGCAATCTATTATAAGAAATTAGCCTTTTCTATGGGAAAACTTGTAAACCTCCACTTAAGAAGTCTGAAAAACGATGCAGCTCCTGCAGATGGAATGCATCTTCCTTTACCACAAAAGCATCCTTTATTTGAAAACATTATAATAATAATGGCCAGTCTTCGCGAGCGAAGATTTGGGAAAGGTCATTGACCCTTCGAGCCTGCGCTGTGGATTTTTTAGGTGAGACACAGCTTGCGCTGAACTGAGCCCACCCTTTAATCCTGAGGTTCATCTGCCCGGGCCGAGCAAAGCTTGGACAGTGGCAGTGAGGNATTTGAAAACATTAACATCCAAATGATAATTAGACTCTAACAACTATTATTTGTAACTAAGACTCGATCCATTTGGCATATGAATAGAAAACAGAATTACTTTTGGAATATTTATGATAATCCTTAAACCACGCATAAATAGGACAGAAATTCTTAATTCTTAAGAAAACATAAAATTATGAGAAGGCAGCAAAATGCTTAGTACAATATGCAGTCAAATATTTTTAAACTACATTAGCACAGCTGTACATGACATACAACTTCAACACAAGTGAATCAAAGTATGAAAGGAGGTCATGTTGTGTGTCATGTTTGTATTCTTGTAATGCAAAACAAAGGGAGTTTGCCAGGTTCCGGTCCCCACTCCCCCAAAATCCTTTTTGGGGCTGATTACATAAACAACCATATAGTAACATTTCTCTAGTCCTTCCTGAACTTCAGCAAAAGCATCTCATGGAGAAATTCAACCCACCTTCCATGCCCAAAACATTTCAAGCTCCATTTGCCGCAGAATGCTGATACCCACCATTACCTGACCTAATTGAGAATCATTATGTGCAGCTCAAACTAAGGTCCCCTGTGATCTCTAAACCTCCTCTAAACATCTTCATGAGAAGCAGCACCCAGAGAGAGCAACTGGTGTACAGATCTGACTACTAAAATGTAGGCCCGGGAGAGATTCCAATTTATTGTTTGGAAAGAGTGTGAGTGGACCCTTAATGACTCTGCCTTGCAAATATCCAGGGATTACCGAAACAGAAGGAGTTAAGAATTTCTCATCTGTGCATATTAATAATTTACATTCAAATACTTTACCTTTTGTTCTATTTTAGTTTGATTACTCATACATTAATTTGAGCTATCTTGAATTTAATACACAAGAGCAAACGTTTTTAGTGGAAATCTACAGAATGCATAAGGTTGTGCTCTGTTGTTAGAATTTTAGGATACCTAATAAAACAGCTGCAGTAGAATGCAAAATAATGGTCTTTCTCTAATTTCAATAAGAACTCCATTAATAAATACAAATTTTAAAAGGAATAAATTGTAACACAGTAAATCACAGTATTATTTAAAATGTAAACCAAAACAAATTGAGAAAACTGTGAGCGAGAAAGAGCAAGTTCTTCTAACAATATTTTCAGGTATTACAGAATGACACAAAACCTGGGAAGTGTTTTGTCTTCAAAAAACATCTTAAAACTGTACTAATTTAAAATAATAAACATGATATACATCTTATATCCTAAGTAGCCTTTTCAAAATACTTACACAGATTGAGAGAAAGTAGAAGGAATTTTTAATAACATTTTACAGAAAAAAGACTTTTCTGGTTTTGATAGGTTTTTCACAGAACTGGATACTTGAGTTTAGTCAAAACCAGGTTCAAAACATTGGATTTATGTAACAAAGAGCCAGTGGCATTAAGGCCCTTAAAAGATAAAAAAGATTTTAAATAAATCAGCTGTTGCACAGGCAGTCAACATTATAATTTAGGTTGTGCATAATGTGCCCTTTTCAAAACCCACTAATATCAATTGAAAGACTCCCGCCAACAAAAGAGGTCAAACCAGGCAGCAATCATGTCACTTCACTCAGCACAGCAGCAAATGACAGAGTAACCCAACTGAGATAAAGACATAATACCTGAAGCCTCAGTTTTCAACTAAATCCAGGATATTGAGGCAAGAAAGAAAAGATCTAGCCAAAAAGCAGTGCTAATATTTGTAGTCTCGTTCAACACATCCAAACAGATCCCCTCTCTTCAGTAAGGGAACAGACAGAGGGCTTCCATCAGCCAACCAGGCTTCCCATGCTCACGTTAAGGTTTGATTCAGGGCCAGCAAAAATCAACATGGCTTTTGCTTTTCCTCCCAACCAGAGAGCAATTGATGGGGTTGAGGTTTGACAGCGCTCCAGCCTGGGGAACCGAACTGCCTCAAAGCCTACGGTCCTTTTAACCCCACAGAATGCCAGTGTCAACCCACAATTCACCCAGAACCATGGGCCAGGTGCACCTCAGTGCACTCCCATCCAAACTGGTGATGCTCGGCGTGCCCTGCCACAGGCTCTTCCCCAGCCATTGGGAGACATTCCAGTGGCTGGCACAAGGCAGAGCTCTGCACACTGAGAACAGCAAACATTCCCACAGTGCAAGGAGCAGCAGCCCTGTCAGCACTGACGTCACGTTAGGAGCTGGTATTCCTGGTATTATTTGGTTGTTTTTTTCACAGCAGTCCTAGCTCTGCATCTCTGTTGTTGATGCTGTAAAAATAGAGTAGAACCAGCACGTAAACAGTGAGCATCTGACAACACAGAAACACTCAAATATCTGTATTGGAAACAAAACTAGAGTCTCTCGTTGTCAAAGCAAAAAAGCAGAGGTTTATCACTGCCGCCAGCTGTCCACGTCATCCAACATCCACCCAAGGAGGTCACCTAGACTATGTGACTTCTATGAAAACAGAAAAAAGAAGTACTCGCCTTTGCCCTACTACTGAAAAGAGAAAGAAAGATGAGGGAGTAAATAATGGATCATATGGAAAACCACCGAGGTCGTTACAACAGCCAAGCAAACTGCCCTCAAGCTTTGTGTAAGCGTCAGGGTAGAGAGGAGCATTGTCACAAATGACAGGGAGAATGACAGAGCAAAGCTTTAGTGACGTTTTTTGGAACTCTGCATGGTCACACTGGCAATTAGCTATGCTGGAAGAAACAAAAGATATTTTAAAAAGTGGTAAGTGGGAGGACAGATGTCATGATGAGCAGTTAACCAGCTAGGGCACATCTATACTGGATAAGAAATGACAGAAGGTCAGTCCTCGAAACAGGAAAGGAATTCTTTAAAGCACAGAAGATAAGTTTTGTTTAGCATCAGATGGGAGAAAAAAGACCTGGAAAGAATAAACTTAGAAAACTACAGACAGTCTGTAAAAAAAACCAGAGATACTGACTGCTTTGTTCCTGGTCACTGACAGAGCAAAGACATAAATCTCATCCTAAAGCCTTTAACCATCCCACATTTGCATTGGAAAACCAAACTACCCCTCTAAAGTAGTATTCAAACTCTTTGTAGCCATACTTGGGAAGAGTTAAAACATGCTGCTGTATTTACTGCTTGCCAGCACTGGGATGTGTTGTGCTGCAGTCACCAACCTCCTCATGATGTCTGTGGGCTGCAGAAGCAGAAATGTAAGGAGATTGTAGTGAGGTGAGGGGAAGTTTCTTCTCCCAAGTAAGAAGTGACAGGATGAGAGGAAAAGCCCTCAAGTTGCACCAGGTGAGATTTAGATTGGATATTAGGAAAAAAATTCCTGGGTGGAAAGGGTAGTCAAGCATTGGAATGGGCTGCCCAGGGAAGTGGCTGGATCACCACCCCTGGAGAAGATGTGTAGACATGGCACTAAGGGACATGGGTTAGTGGTGCACTTGGCAGTGATAGGTTTACACTTGGATTCAATATAAAGGTCTTTTCCAGCCTAAATGATTCTCTGATTCTAAGTCCAAGCCTTGCCGACTGTTTTCTTCCATTAAGCCTCAACATAAAGTTAAAGAACAAAGAGCTTTGTGCAGCACAACAGAAATTATGATGGTCTGGCACCTGATCCCAGAGCACCTTCAACAAAGGCAAAGAAAAGGTACAGGTTTTTCCACAAGCATTATGTACCGTGGATAAAAACAGTGCTGGGTGACTCATAATTTCCATGAGCAGTTATTTGAATGCAGCAAGGCACAAGGTTGACCAAGTGTGTTACTTTTGCTTCTTACTATTCTAAAAATTAAAAAGAAAGGGAAAAAAAAAAAAAGGAAAGAAAAACCCACCACCATATATCCAACTACAGAAATGGTACAAGGAAAAAGTTATTTACTTTTTCTAAAGGGTTGTGACCCCCTCCAGTTTTCAGCTTGTTTATGATCTGTTCTTCCACCATCATGAAAGTGAAGCCATGTGACTCAGCACGTTACATTTCTCTTCAACCTTCAGTTCCCCTAGTCTATTGGGACACAATTTACAGTTCTGCTAGATGAAAGTGGAGTTCAGAAGAAAAAGGATGGAGTTGTTAGCAAAAACTGCTAAGCTAATTTTTGTCTGCAGCAACATTCATAAATCTACTGCAGGTAAAGTCTTAACTCTTTCACCTGCAAAACTAAGGGAAGAAAACAATTTTCCAGTCCCATTCAAGAACAAATGATTCGTGTTCACTTTCAAATTTCTTAGAAGTGCAGTTCATGAGAAATAAGTCCTGGAACAGCAAATGAAATTTAGCAAAGGTCTTATATAAATACACATCTCTATACTTATACCTAACATGAAAATGCTTCTGCAAAATGAAAGAAAGGGAGCTGTTAAAATGTAAAGTAACTGTCAATCAAATTACTTCTTTCTCCACTACAGTGAATATGCTATATATAATAAAAAGTAAAATGCTAACTGCAAAATAACTCTTTAGAATTCTTGGTCTTTACTGATAGGCAGAAGGTTGTGGATTGTCTGACCTGGTCCTCTTCATCCCACATGGCATAAAATCAAGGTACAGCCATTTTTTCCAATGCTCATTCACCTCTAAAATATGTTGCCTTTTCTACAGTTCTTCTGGGTCAGGAGTAAGTAAGAACTGCCTTAGTCACACATTCTAAAATAGTTTCAGTGAGGCCTTTCAGTCTTGCCTTTTGAGAGACACTCAGTTTTGATTCTTAGCTCAAGCAATTCAGAGGTGATGACACACGAGTACCTGTTCAGAAATATGGTCAGACAGGAAAATGCTGCTCTTAGGGAAGACTGATAATTGTCCCGTATAGGTTTGATTCTGGACAAAGCCTGAGCAAAGGATCCCATGGCTTTGATAAACAGTTGATATTCTGGATTTGTTCTAGTTTAAAGATAATATTTTTATAACTATATCCTCAGCAAATCGAAAATCCTGAGAAGGCAACCAGACTGTTAGATGATGAAGATTTTATTGCAGAGGCACTCAAAGGAAACCACTTAATCCCTGTTACATCTTTGTGATGGTACTGGAACCAAACAGGCCTGTACACAGCTGCTCCTCACACCTTGGAGCAGTAAAGGCCAAAGAGTAAAGAGCTTTAGAAGAATGGGAATTTGACTGCAGGTTCCCAAGCTTGGATCCATTTCTAGTTACCTTCATTACTGAAGGAAAAGGGAAATAAGAGAAACAAAGGCTTTACCCAAACAGCAATTTCACAGCTGCTTCTGTCAGCATGATCATGCCAGG
Organism: Lepidothrix coronata; assembly: GCF_001604755.1. Lineage (NCBI taxonomy): Eukaryota > Metazoa > Chordata > Aves > Passeriformes > Pipridae > Lepidothrix > Lepidothrix coronata. The sequence continues at coordinate 3,554,988 of NW_016690304.1, forward strand.
GAGGGAAACAACCCACTTCCTCCTCTTCCCTGGGCTTCTACTGCCAAACAGCACAGGAAACAACCCAGAGATGGTTATGTTCTCGCTGCTAATACTGACCCAACAAGCTACTATAAAACAGAATTGACTGCTCAGGTTTCACTGACAAGCTATACGCATTTCCCTCTTTGTGTCTTGGAATCCTTAATTTCCAAAGTAAAACTGTCACAACTCAGCAAGAGCAGATAAACATTTCCTACTTGGGAAGAGCAGCACAGCTCAACAGGAGGCATCGGAAGAAAGCACACCCTACTAGAGCTGCAGATAAATCCTGTGTTTCTGTTCCCTAGTCACAAAACCAAATGAATGTGTCTTATTGTTGCTCACTGCTGAGACTAAGCTCTTGGCTGGTTCTCAGTGCTCGTGGAGCAGTGCTGAGGAATGAAGCAGACTGCAGAAAACTACTACAAGAGAAAACAAAGGAAGAATTAGCACTGATTTGCCCATCTCTTTTGCTAGCTTCCACCATCTTAAGCAGCAGCAATCTCTGCAGAAGCAGCAGGGATCACTCAGCTGTTGTCACCTTGGCTTCAACACTGTCATTTCTTTACTCCCTAGTTTTAAGTACATCTTCCAAGAAACACCACCACCTTTGTGCATAGCCCCCTCAGGTTCTGGCAAAAGCAACCCAAACTGCAGCAAATAAACTCCTTGGCTGCAAATACAAACACAACCAAAGCTGAAGAGACTGGGGAAAGGAAAAAAAAGAGTTTTCAAGATGGAAGCAGAATTAAAATCTAACTTGTGCTCTTTTGATCCAAGTATATGGGAAATTATTCAAGTTATGAAAACCTGAACTTTTAAGTCTTTTGCCCTAACCTACCATGTGTTTCTTGATTCTTTTTGTGTTTTACAGGTCACTAGTGTATCAGTTACTATTATCAGTGTCAGTCTGACTGCTCTAAACTGATCGTCTGTCAAATCCCTACCAGTGATCCAAAACAAGACCTTCCTCAGGGTAACCTGAGGAGTGTATTTTCCTCTGCTCCCTCCCTCTGTGGCACTTCTTTCTGTATTTATCTGTACCACCTCAGTTGCTAACGTGTATTTCAAACAGGCTATAAGGAGCCCTCAACTTTTTCTTTCATATAAATGTAGGAGAAATATCATAGTCTTCACAATAGCATAGGATTTAGTTTGTGCCTAGACAAATTACAAGCCAAACAAAACGAAGACTGATATTTTAAAGTTAACTTCACAAGTTCTTTCTCAGTACACCTTATCATTCTGTGGCAGCCTTTCTTCCTATACCTCCTCCTTGCCAAGTATGAAAAGCGCTTTGGTCAGACTCTGCCTTTTGTCACTGAATTGTCCTTTACTATCATCTATTCAGAAACAGTCTCAATAGTTATAGATGGTCCCACACTTTGTTGTAAGAAACTAGGGTGTAGTTTGGAGTTGGAGTCCTGCATTTTCCTTTGTTTCCTCTAGAAAGGTGAAATGATTCTTTGAACCAGTTTTAAACAGAAAGACAAACTCTTTTCCTGTGACCCGCTGCGGCAACCTGGGACAAGAAAACTGACCTCAGTTCTCCTCCTACGTTATTTTCTTCCAAGTGAGAAGTACATTTAAAAACTCTGCTCGTGCGGGTTTTCTGAAGGAACAGAAGTGTGTTGTCTAGTCAGCGGTAAATGGGATACTGATCCTCGTGCAGAACCTGAGGCAGCAGCACAGGCAGCAGCTCACTTGCCAAAGCACTGCTGCAGCAATGGAGCAGTGCTCCCTCTGCACAGCGTTCTTGGGCAGAGACCTGTGTGCTCTTACACACAAATCTAGAAGCTGCCATCACCCTCAATCAGCCTTGTCCCTGTGTCATTGAGCTGCCTTTGGTTCGTCCATTCACTCCAAGTGAGGGAATTTAGCTGCGTGGGCTTACCTGGCATTGAGCTGCTTTGTCAGGGAGGAAGAAATTTACTGCTTGTTCTGACTGGCAAACACAAAACCCCTGAAAGACTTACACCCATTGTTTGAAGAGCAGGAACAAAATGCATCTTATCGGTGTTTGCAGATTGAGGGGTTTGTAAGATTTTGATCTCTAGCTTTGTTTTAATTAATTTCTTTATCTAACTCAAAGCTACCCAGGTAGTACAACTTCCAGGCTGGTCGGTTAGCAGGACTGTAATTACTGAGTATATAAAGATTTTTGATCCATTCTATTTCCAATTACATTTTCATCTTCTAACTGTAAGTGAGGAGTGTGCAAACAAATTGTTAGAGTCTACAGCTGGGTTTGACGCCTGTAGGCCAGATGTACTGTAATAAGAACTGACCTAATTCCACTAATCTCAAAGGAAAGACCCTTATTAACCTTCATGGGCTTTCATCAGCCCTTGAAACAATTGAATTTAGATGAATTGAGCAATGCTTTCCTTTTTATTCCAATCTAAACCACGCTTTTCATAAACTATATTTCGTGTTTGAAAATAAGACAAGGCTGAAGGATAGGACAGCTTTACTGAAAAATCTAACCCAGGTTTAGCCAGCTGAGCCTTTGAAACCACTGTTTCCTGTGATTGCAGGTAACCATTACCCAGTGAAGAAATGTCATTCAAGTCAAATTCTACCTCGGTACTAAGTTCAGGGTTCTGCACAAATACCTTGGAGGCATTTCTCCTCTTTCACTGAAATAAATTTGTACTGACACCTAAGAAAAGCCTACCATCTGCTGGGAGCTGGTGAACCCTTATTATTCCTTACCTGAGATGAGCAGGCATTTAAAGTTCATTTTTCCCTGAATGTTCTTCAGGTTCCTTTGGTTAGAGAACAAAGCAAAGCCCGTATCAGCGAGAAGGTCAAGAGTTGTCAAGTGAATACTCTTATATTAGCAGAATAATTGGGACTAGGATATAATAAGTCTGGCACAGACCAAAAAAAGGAAAAGCCAAGAAAATTTCACTTTACTAACTTTTCTCTACCAGCTGTGGAAATAAGGCTCAAAGGTGTCAAAAAATAAAGAAATTAAGTATTTGGATACATGAAAATGTCAGATTTTCAGCTTTCAACTTAAAGCTACTACTTGTGGGGAAACAAACTGTTTGGTTTGAGTCCTGATCCTCTCTATGAAACCAAATGCACACAAGAGGGATTTTTATCTGAAAATCTCTTCCCATAAGAAAGTGCATATATCTCCTGCCTTAGCAACTGATCAAGCAGATGTACCCTCTATCACTCCTCATTTCCTCCTTCTGAATATCCTCCATTCTGATCAAAAATGCAATTCCATCTGCTTTCAGTTGCTCTGCCTTTATTTAGGAGGGTGACATTATTATTATCCTATACAAACTGTATCCTAAGGGTAGTCATCGAGGCAAAAAATAAAATCCAAAGTCAATGCTGTATCATAAACATCTCCAGAATTCCACTGAGCTGAGCAGCCTGTGCAGAAGTGACTCAGAGACCTACACAAGCTTCACTCCTTTGCACTGACACGCCAAGGCAGCTCAGCTCAGTGGTAAGTAATGAACCCAAAGGTGAAGCACTACCAGAAGTGCACATGGGAGACCCACAGGAATCTCTTCTCAGTTACATTTAGAAAGCAGTAAGACATGGAACCTTTGTGGGATGCATAAAGTAACCATACGACCCTATTACTGTGGAGGGTTCAGTCCCTTCTGCAGTCAGTGTTGAAAGTTATGGTGTAGAATATGCTTTAAGAACTTTAACAACATTTTGGGTTGCCAAGACCAGTTTCCTTAATAATTAGGGACCCTGTCCAATCTGAAAATGCAAGAGCAACTCTTCCCATTCAGACAACCTGAACCAATCTTGCAGTAGTTAAGATCTTTCCCACGTTCTACTAGTGCAGGTAATATTTCCTAATTACTCTTGCTGATCTGAATAATAAGGACTTAATTCTTTTTTATGAAAAGTTCCCTAATATGTGTGAGCAAAGAGAGTTAATGCCAATTAACCTACCCTTGAAGTGCCCTATTATCAGAGCACACGCTTTCAACACATTTTGAGATGCAGCCACTGACTCCATACAGTTATTGACTTAGATTCCTTGAAAAGGCTCCATCCAACAATAGAGAGGCTCAGACAGCATTAGCTGGCAGCAATCACTGAATGCTGCTCTGAACTGTATTTGCTTCTGTTATCTGTTAGACAGTCTCAGTGGTTTGTAACCCTCCCTAGGACTTCCTGTTTAACATGCAGGTGAAAAGAATCAATCTTTCTCCTGAATGTAAATGCTTCATGAGATGCAGGGCCCCTCCACATTCCAGCAATGCAGATTAGGTATCACCTTCTATCGTGGCAGAACTGGGCAAGTTATTAGGCACATGGCACTTCACCAGATAGCACACCTGTGGTTATCAAATGAGAATTTGTCCCAGCTCACCAGGACTTAGCATCCCATACTCAAAAAAAATACGGTAGTAGATACTATGCAAAGCCTAGCCTTTCATTTTTCATGAAAATAGTTCTTAATTTTCATGTTGATTATGCAAATTGCATCTCAACCAAAAGTGCGAAAGCACGTGGCCCTCACAGCCCACACTGATCTCACTGCAGCCAATGGATGTGATCCCATGATTGGGCTCTGTGCAAGGGAAGGGGTTCACTCTTCCTCGCAATAAAGAACCAGAAAGGAGAACTACATGAGAGCAAATGATATGAAAGGGTATAAAGAAGCCCCATGGATTTCCAAAAGTTTTAGTTTCCTGTGATGCTGATGACATTATGGAAGAAATCCCATTTTTCACTAAGATGCCGGTTTTTAGCAACTTCTCCCAGATACACATGTCACTAGAAATGCCCAGGGGCACTGCAACTAGGGGTGAAGATTCTGTTCTTCACACTAAGACATGATGTGCTCCATGCATGTCCACCAGTCTCTGGTGTCCTCCCTGTCCAGGAACTGTGTCAGGTACAGCTCAAACCCGTGAGCAGAGCCAGCTTGAGTTACACAGGTCTCACTGGATACCACACCACTTGAGTCGCATCCCTTCAGCTCACATTCCCGTTCGTATCCCCAGCGTGTGTTAACAACACTGAAATTCAGTTCTTTGGTATGGAAAAGCAATCTGAGTAATTTTCAAGGTAGTAAAAGTCTGACTAAAGTTACTATGTAGATTTTCTGATTGGCAAATATTTGCAAAATAATGGAGAAAACTCTCTAAGATTAAAAATATTCTCTGCACTGGCAGGAGAATGATCCCTCCCCCTCAGTTCCAATATGCTTTCTGGATGAACCTTGCTACTTTTGACAGATGATTATTAATGACACAGTAAAAGCAGGTGCTATTTAAGCTTTGGCATTATATATTACCACTCTGTGGTACTCCAGTTTCACTCTGTGGAAATCAAACCCTGTGTGGAAGACTGGGAAAAAGGCCCTCTGTGTCACTAAATTTCTACCATGATGTTGAAGCAAGGATCATCTGGATGAGAGAATGCAGAGAGGGCCCAGAATAGAAATATTGGTACCTAGGGTCTACATGGAAAGCCAAATTCAGAATTAGTAATCTCTTTCAGGTTGGAAATCTGTTGTATACATCTGTTTGTTCTGCTTCCTTCCAACACAAACAAATGCAAGATTTATTTAGTCACAAATATCAGCTTGTGATTATTGCTTAATCCACAAACTCATTTCATTAATTCCTGCTAATCATTAACTCATGACCGCAGTGCTAAGTTTACTATCCTGGCCTGTAATACACATAATACTTATTAAAATTATTTCAAATTAAAATATATCCATTTCAGATATTTTATTCACTACACAGCAACTATTTCCCACATGAAATAAAAGGGAAGGCCTTTTCATACACTGAACTTGAAAGAATCAAACCCTCATCTTTTCCTTCCATTTTAAATTTCCTTACATTTTTGTCTCTTTTAAACAATTACTTCTGATCAACCTGGTGCTCTCAAAAATATTTCAAAAGAAGCATGATAAACACTCATGCCATTCTAGAGTCCACAGTGCAGGATTCTGGCTACAGAGGACACCACCAGGTGCTGACAATGCTCTGCCAGTTTCTACAGTTGTTTCTAGACCTGCTTGGGATCATGTGCCATGTGTTGCCTTACACTGAAGCCTCAGTTTTGATTCCCTGCCTAATTGCTCAATTCAGCATTCGTTTGCTGGTGGATTCTGCCCTTTGCCAGGCTACAAGGTGTTTTTCCATCGTTCTGCTTTACTGATAGAACTGGTTGAACAAACAGCAATCCATAATTCACTCCCTTTTCTACATCTAAAATGAGCGGTCTGGTCCACAGAAATACCTAAAGATCCTAAAATACTAATTATTTGTAAATGTCTGCACCTGGTAAATACTCTTAAACATCTTCTCTTGGGCACTTCTTTCAGAAGGCATTTAACCACCATTCTGTAATGATCTCCAGTGTTTCTGTCCAAATATGCAACAATGGAAGCTGAGTTTGAAGCTGGAAGGGCCCGTTGATTGCAAGTGGAAATACACTTGTGCTGAGAACAATGCTTGGCTCATCAGGTTGGAGCCCTTATTCCTGAAATCAGATAACTTACAAATAGCACCAGGTCAATACAGAAAAGGAGCTCCCACGTGCAGAGTAATCTTCTCCAGTTAATATGTTAAGAGTGAGCAGTTCCAGAATGAGTCTCTGGAAAAGTAATCTTTGATTTTCCTAAGGTTGAACCATGATGTCACAGATAGAAGTAACCTACAGCTCAGATCACAGACTTACTATTCCTGCCCCTAAATTCGAGATTCCTTCCAAAAGAAAATCTGGGTTTGTGCAAATGGAGAAAGCCACGTCAGAAGTGCCCCCATATCAAGTCCAACAGAGGCACCACGACTGCAGGGAGCCATGCTGAGTGACCCTCCCCAGTTAGGTTTCTGTGAGCCTATAAATAATTTGGTCTACAGTTTTATTAATTATTTCATCCTTGAACCAAGCCTAAATCCATATTTCTTGGGATCTCTAACCTTAGAGAAACTGCCCTGAATAAAAAGTGTGGGTATTTGACCATTTAGTACTGGTAATCAGGCAGAAAATTGTGAGAGAGAAAGCAAGTGCGAACTGATATATCTCAATTAACCTTGAGGATAATCTGTCTCAATGAGTTTGCATACATTTAGCCTTTCTCTTCGTATAATGAAATTAATATAACTTTTTCCCACATAAAGACAGGAAAAATTCTTACCCGGTCAGTCTGATACAAAGTATCACCATGAACACCTTCCTGCATAAAATGCTATTTATTGTGCTAAAAGTACTAAATTCAGTCATTGAACATTCATTTGTTATCTTGCTGTTAGAAAACCTCGTTCATACACTTTACCACTGTTTCCTCCATTTTTTCTTATCCAGTAGTGCTGAGGGAAGTAGCTGGGATCATTGCAAGGTCAGTCTCCATTACCTTTGAGAGAGGTCATGGTCACTGGGAGAGGACTGGAAGAAAAGTAAATGTCACTGCTTTCTTAAAGGGCAAGGAGGAAGAGCTGGGAACTACAGGGTGGCCAGCCTCACCTCACTAACCAGGGAAGGCGGTGCAGCAAATAATCCTGGAAGCCATTTCCAAACACAGGAAAGACGAGAAGGCAACGGGCAGTTGTTAGCATGCATTTACAAAGGGGAAATTACGTTTGAACAGAGCAATGACCTTCTGGGATGAGAAGAGTGGCTCAGTGGATGAGGGGAAAGCAGCAGACATTGGTAAGGCTTCCAGCACAGTGTCCATAACATCCTCACTGACCAGCTGATGAAGCTGGGACCGGGTAAGCGAAGGGTGTGGTGGACTGGCTGAAGGGTCAGACTCAAAGGGCTGTCTGTGATCAGGGGCACAAAGTGCAGCTGGACACAAGTCACCAGCAGAGCAGCCCAGGGGGTGATACTGGGACCAATACAGTGGATGATGGGACAGCACTCCTGCAAGCCTGCATATGCTGCAAGGGGGAGAAAGGCCCGATGGACCAGTTGGTTGTGCTGACACTGAGAAGGACCTTGATGGGATGGAGAAATGGGTCAACAAAGTTCCCCAGACCTGAGGAGGAATAAACTCAAACATCAGTACAGGCCAGGGGTTTGCATGGCTGGAAAGCAGCTTTGTAGAAACATGGGCATAGCAGAAAGAGTTCACAAAAGTGCCACAAATATGATCAAGGATTTGGAGCATTGATCATAAGATGAGAAGCAAAGAGAGCTGGGATTGTTCAGTCCTGAGAAGAGAAGACTTCAGAGGTACCTTACCAACACCTGAGGAGGGAGAAAGAAGATAGACAGAAGATAGAAGATATTTTTCTCAGGGAATAGGACAAAAGGTAATTTCTACTTAAATTTTCATTTAAAACATACAGAAAAGCTGTTTTATTGCAAGGTTGATTGAACACTAGAACGGGTTGCCCAGAGACAGTTGGGGGGATCTATCCTTGGAGATAATCAGAACCTGAAAAGACATGACACTGAGTAACATGCTCTAACTGACCCTGGTTGAGCAGCGTGGTTGGAATAGATTTCCAGAGGTCCCTTTCAGCCCCAATGATTCTGTGAAAAACAAGGCAATGTGATGAGCTCACTCAGTTTTGTCCACTCAGAGAACGGCTGGTAAAGGAGACAGACCTGAACACACCAACAGGAGATTTACAAAATAACATTTGTTCTGGCTGACACATCAAGCCTGGCAGAGCTGCACTGCAGCCTGACAGTACAACCACCAGCCAAACCTTCCTCTCCTTCTGGCTCTTCTGTCAAAAGCAGAAAAGTTTCCAGCTAACTGAAAATACATCAGTGAACTGAAGTTTTTTCCATTCCAAACACAGAAGGCTGCTGTACAATCAGAGAGGTGCTAAATGAGTATTTTACCTTTATCAATCTCCATTAGCTTTCAGTGAAATGCCCAAAAGAACAAGTTTCAAAATACTTATTCTCAGGGGCATTCCAAACCATAGGAAAAAAAAAAAAGGCCTCTGGCATGAAATTTCCAGTGTGCCTTCGTGGTCAACTCACCAGCATTCAAAGTGTGATACTACATGTAAAGTTTAGTACTATTCAGTAAAATGAACATACTGATTCTTCAGCTGTTCCTTAATTCTTTGAGCACACATGTTCATTTCAAATAAACACACAGTGCTGCCAAAGGGCAGCTCCAGAGGAGCAAGTGGACTGATCCCTCTCATAAAGCTCTACCAAGAGCACAGTTTGCAGCCCTGAATATGGGCTGCAGACAGGGAGGAGTTCAAGGCTAGATTTTAAAATTCCTTATCAAATATTAAAACTGTCTAAAATCAAAAGTCTAATTACAGGATAGAAAAGTCAATATTCAAATGACTCTGCACTATTACACAAAGAGAATTAGAGGGGTTAAGAAACATTTTGGCATTTTAATCTGAATTTGAAGAAGCTGCGATTTTTTTTATGTCTTACAGGTCAGCTGAAAGCCTGCCATGAAGGTTAGGAAAGAACAATATAGGGAGCAAAGAAACTGAAAAAATAGTTGAAACGTGTCAGAAGATTTTTCTTTTCCTTATGGTTTCTATTGAGTTAACAACTTATTCTGTTGTTTGTTAGGTTTGTTTGTTTGTTTCTTATAATTCACTGCTTTTCAAATACTAACCCCTTTCTTTATGTGATATTAAAATTAGGAAATCTCTAGACTTAGATTTCCACATTTTGCTTAAAAATTTATGAGGCATTAGACAGGTGCAATTACTGTGAGTTTTCCAACCCAGAACAAGGAATCTGTGAGCCTACCTGGTCACAGTGATGGGTTAGAAGGAAAAAGCAACTCTGTTTTGAGAGGAATCCATACATATGTGGCATGTCATTGCATGCACTATTCTGACAGATTTTTCTAAATTGCCATGTCATTTGGGACAGCCCTCTATGAGATTTATGCTCCTAAATCCTGACAGGCAGATTTTGATATCCCACTGCTTTCCCACACAAATTAGTTTGGGTGAGGTGGCAAACTAATGAAAGAGATATCTTTGCAAAAGTCACTGTATAAGTCAGTTGAATTTACAGCTAGCCCTAACTTAATCTTGACATTGCTAGCATGTCATTAAAATGGGGAGAGGTACCTGCATATGGAGATTAATTCCAACAGGTGAAAGCAAATTACAGAATTGACTACACATACGACAATAGGCAGTACCTTGGGATAAATGTCAGGATGCCTTTGGAGATGACAAGTGGGCACAACCATCTGTGATGGTTGACTGTGATGGGGGAACACATCCAATACATAATTGTGGAGGGGTTTCGGGAGCCCGCCGGAGGTGAGCAGCACCGCGTACCGAAGGCTGCTGGATGGGATTCAGCGTGTCCTCACGCCATATGTCTGCTCCAGAGAGGACACTGAAGTGCTGTTGCACTCCCTGCTTTATGCCCTTACTCACTCTTAGTTACTCCTGATTCCTTAGGGGGAAGAGGCACTGCTTGTTCACAGATGTTCCATGCCCACAGGCTGTGAGTGCCGTGTTACCCGGTGCCGTGGACAGGCACAGCCTCTACAGCACAGCCCAGAAGCACAAACACGACAGGGCGTTTTACAGAGCACAGCACACCCCCGGGGCTGAGAGGGGGGTACCCTGGGCAATAAGCACATAACTCATGTCAAAATGCTTGGAAACCCTGTCCTACTTTGGGCTGGTGCACTTCAGGCTCACCATGAAAACCTGCACATCTCCCCAGTCACACAACAGAACACCTCCAAACCCCAGAGGACAAGGTGGCCCAGCGCTGGGGCATGCACAGCTCTGCACACTTGCCTAATATCACATGAAACCAAAGCTAGGTCAGACCTAACAAATCCACCTGGTCTTCAGCTAACATGGCAAACATGTTAAACTAACATGGTTTAGTTCTTTATGTTTCCAGTTCTTGGAGTACAGTGATGGCACTGACTAGCTCTGCTGAGTGTATGGAATTCTGGCAGACTAGAGGAGGTTGCAAGCCTTGCCCAAGTCAAGATTGCTTTCACATCTGAGACAAGCAGAGAACAGGGCCACTGCTGCTGGGTCACCAGCATCCATCCCACCTAACCTGAGACTGTGGGGATCTACCTGAATCCTGCACATGCAGCATGGAACATGCACAGTCCGGATAAACTGCTCATGGATGACGGAATGTTGCGTGCACTGTCTCCAAGCACAGAGTACTTTACCACAGTGAATGCACGGAGACTTTAGTGCCGTCCCAGCCAAATCCTGACTAGGGAAGTTTCCTTCTTTTCTGCAGGACAAGATAAAAACAGTTATGCACTTTCACAACTGCGAGATCTGTTCTGCTCAGAATGTAAATTTGTTGTCAATCCTGAACACTGAGTAAGTGTCAAAAAGCCTTCTACACACACGGTGTAGTACTGTGCTAAAGCTACAGAAATGCTCACCTGCAAATAGAATGATACACACCTTACACACCCCATTCTGCTGGGGGATTTTGCCTTAGTTACTCTGCCCACTCACCCACTCCCCTTGTTCTCTCTGGACCATACAATTGCAGACAAGTGTGGAGCATGACAAGCTGGTGTTATACACTCAGCACTGTTCTATCCATACCATATTTGTGAGCTTCAGCACGCCCCAGTAGAGCAGTGCTATTATTCTAAGTGTTGTTGTCTTCCTTCAGAATTACCTGTGATTTTAGTGCAGGAAAGCTCCCTATACTTTTGTCCAACAACTATATTTAAGATTTGCACTAAAAAGTGTAAATAGCCATAGGCTATTTATTAGGTAATAAGTACTAGGAGTGTAAAAAACAAAATAAAACCTCCAAGAAAAATCATATTTTGACAGTTGTTTAACCTATAAAAAATGTTTCAGTAGAGAAGACTCTCATCACTTACCCAGTGAAGCATAAATGAATCTTTCTTTTTTGAATAGCTTGACAAAAGCGGAATATAGAGTTCATTATTTACATCAGGAGACCTGTTGCCTTATGCTTCATTAAATTTGAAGTCTGAATTGCCCACTTGAATGATCTCTAGTAAAAAAGATCACTAAAAAACTTTCCAGTAGATTAATAATGCTAAAGAACTGTGTTAATTTTCCAGTACTATTAAAGAAAAATGTATAAATCAGGTTTGAACTAGAGATTGCAAAAGCAAATCCTAACGCATGAAGGGGAAAACATGTAGGTCTGCAGAATTCAAACACACTATCACAGGATTAATTTTGCTCCTCTTACAACAAAGGTGATATGGTTAAGGAAGTTTCAGAAATTCCCAAGCCAAGATAGGTCTGCCTTGAAAACCAAAAGCTATCAATCCTGGGCTGGAGGTCCTGTGAACTGTTGGAGACACAACACAGTTTATACTCCTACTCACTGTCAGGCTTCTGCCAAGGCATGAAAAAAATAAATAAGAATCTACTCATCTTCAGCAAACCATGCAATAAAATTGAGCTCAAGTTTAATAGAGGACTTCAAACATTATATGTTGAGCTTGACCAGACTCAAAACCAAAAAGTCATCACACTCAGCCATCCTCAGTGGCTGTGCCATCCTATCAGTCATAAGCCTCATGGAATTGGTTGGCAGAGTCCATGAAACATGAGGAATTCACGTGTGACACGCTGATCTTATATTATGCAAGTAAACCAAAATGTAACAAATATGTTACTTGTAAATATATTTGAGCCAGGAAATAGAGATTTGAAATGCAGATTTGACAAATGCCAGTCAGATTCGAAAAACACACCTTTTTAATCCTTGGAGATTCCCTTACTTCCAATGGCACAGATGCCATGCTTATGCAACGAACTGGGATCCAAATTTTGCAAATCTTGTCTCTGCTTTGATCAAGCAACTGATCAGATTAAGGCAGGGACTAGACTTAGCCAGAACAAAGGGGCTGTTCAGATTCCAGGAATTAGCTTCATGGTGATCAGGTGCAGATTAATTTGTTTGCTAGAATGGAATATAGCGATCATGTTGAATAACAGAAATTGGACATCCTGAACGAGAGAGAACTGAGATAACTTGGGGGTGACCGAATCAGAGCAGTGACTTGAGAGCCCAAAGAGCATAAGAAGTGACCTTAGCATGCAGCTACCTCAAGAATTCCCATTTCATTGGTTTGTTTGGTTTCCAGCAGCCTGGTACTGGCTTTATTCCAAAAATGCATGGTTGGAAGTGTATAGACAGAAGTGCCTTTAAGCCAGCAAAAATAGCCTGATGGGCTGAAAGACACTGCCATCCATCTTCTTGCCCCAGATGAGAACAGTTTGTTGAAAAGACACTCCTGCACATTCACAAACTCCTCTTCTCTAGCCAGTTTCCCTGCCCCCTGAAAGTCATAATTTAAACAAAAGAAAATTTTACTGGGATTTTTATTGTCTGCGTTCCCATTATCATAAACTTTATTAGGTTTTCTAGAATACCATTTATTGCCACTGGTGAGGAGGTAACACAGCTCACATTACTGTGCATTTTTTAGTTCTCTGTTGGGAGAACACAAGCTTTCAGACAAAAGTTTATAATTATTTATGCAGCAAATTGATATTTTGGATTTTTTGTCATGGTAAGAATTATAAGCCTTGGAAGATTAAATTTGTATAGAAAACTGTTTTATACTTTTAAAAAATCTGTCTTTGTTGTTGCAACTCTATATCACTCTTCATCACAAATTCATGAAAATCACTAAATGCTTCAATTATAGCATTATCTCTATGAATAACCCTATTTAGATGATGTACTAAGATCTATCTTTAAAGCCATTTCTAATTGTTGTTACTATTTTTAAACACTGATCTAAAAGTTTCAATAATAAGCTTTGAGATTGGTATAAATGAGCCAGGGAAAATATGCAATGCAGCAACTGTGAAACCAAATTCTAGAGCATCTTGAAACTCAAAAGGATTATATGATCTTATTTACCATAGAAGATTGAAAACACACTGTATCCAGAAATGCCTTTTTAAAATTCTTTTTAGATGGTTTTCTATTTTTTTTATTATTCTATAAAAATGAAATCAAGTAAAAAATAATAATTGTAACTAGTAGCTTCACTTTCTAAAAGGGCTACAAGTTAAATACTAAAGTTCATCACGAATTTAATGCCAAGGTGTAATTGTGATACTTTCATTCAAATATTCCATAGTACGTTGTGAAATCATACAGCCAACTACAACTCTACTATTTTGGTGCCTGGGGCCCCTTTCTCCCCCCAGCCCCAATCCTTGAAGGAGACCACCCTTGTTCAAGGCAAGGCTGGCTAAAACTCTTGAAAGCAACAGTCCTGCTGGATTTTGACTTCCTTTTTTTCACTCTCAGTTCCCCCAGGCTTCACCATCCTTTCCCCGATAGTCAGTGTGGGCAATTAGAACAATCTTAATTCAACGTAGATAAAACCCTTCCTGCCCTACCAATCTCTCCTTTCAAGCACAAACGTTTAATATACTTCAGATATATGGAGAGTAATTCCAATTCAATGCTATAATCTGCACAGAGAATCTCCAGTGCTAAGTACCTCAGGGTTCCAAAAGGGCCTGGCTGTAGCTCCCTGGTCAGACAGGCTGACCTTCAGCCACCTCAATTAGCTGAGAAAGCAAAGTGAGGGTAGTGCTGTACTCAAGGAAAATACTGCAAGAAAACAGAGCCAAAGAGTTGTTTCAGGAAACCTGAAAGAACTGAAAAAGCCAAGTACAGTTTAGACCAGTCAAAAGTCAATGTTGAGCAACCTGACTTTTCCAAATATGTTTTTTGGATACTGCTTGTAGCACTGAAATCCTTTGCAAATGTCTTTATGTAAAGACCAAACTAATCAGCAACACACAGATAACTCAGATACAGTAAGTTATTGGGCAGCTCTATTGCAAATGAGAATGCTTGGCACAAATCCTTGACACCTGCAAAGAACTCCAGCCATTATCTGGGGGGATTTCTGTGTCCCTTCCACAGACTGTCACTTACTAAGATAATAAGCTCATGTTTCCCCCGTAAATCAGTGTTGGAGCTGTTGTAGTCCCTCACATTACATGTGATAATCCCAAAACACATCTGCTCATGAATGAAATATTGTTTGGGGTTTGACATATCTTAAAGGTTTAAAGAGGAAATGCAAACTGTGAGGACATTATAGCTGATAGTACACTAACAGCACACAGTCAAGGTAAAGATTGTCAAGTGTCACATTGTCAGAGTTAGTCACAAAAGAACACTCACCAAACAATTCCTGGAAAGAGATTTTGCCAAGTGCTGTGAACTTCTCGTACCATGACCATGCTTCAGTAATATTCTTTGTGTTGTGAAAATGCTACAGCATTTTCAAAGCCCACCCATGAGCAAGCTTTCAAATACATGACGCCTAAGATGCCTAAGGAGGCAAGTTGGATGATTCTTAAAATCACAGAATAAACTCAAGTTTATGCTATGAGGAAACCAGGAGACAGCATACAGACTACATGGCCAGCTGAAGGCTGCACAAAGCCAAGTCTGTTGTCTCATACCCTCAATCAGATCTTGCACATCGAGGATGGGGGTGGGGAGCATCAGTAGCTAAATTTTTCTGGGTTTTAAGCACACTTGAAAGCCATAAATAAGGCTCTGAGCATCCTACAAGCACAGTGCAAGTATATGGACAAAAAGGTTCCCATTACTGCTGATGTGAAAGCCTCATTCCGCTGACAACCAAGCGTCCTTCTGAAGTCCCCATGCTCTATATCACTTAAGTTTGTGCTGAAGAGCTCTACTGAATCAAGTGTGGAGGTTTGAGTGCTGGTGATTCTCATATACTAATTTATGAGCAATTCTCTCACAGAAACCCATTGGGCTAAGTCTGCATATGGAGCTGCATGAGCCTCACAAGCTCAACATTCTCAGCCCTCAAGCTGTCTTGTTCTAAAGGACGATCCAATACTTCTGGTGTAAGAGTTTCTAATCATGGAAAATGACTGGGCTACCCAGCTCAAGGAGTTTGCCTTTTCTTTACAACTGATCTGAGTCAAAAAAATATTCTGACACGCCAATAAAGTGCTGTCACAGTGCCTGTCAGAGGGACAAGGGAAAGCAAATTGCTGAATCCATCTTTATGGTCCACAATACAAAAGAAATGCAGGTACAGCCCCACAAATTCCAGGTGGTACATGCAGTGCCCAGATATTTGTGTGCAGTCTGTTGCACCAATGAATTAGGCCTTCTGTAGAGTGTAATAGTTCATATACATGTTATACTCGTGCATCTAATATATACATAATAGGGAAATGCTCTTGAGCTTCTCTCAATTTTAAATTTCACATATGCTTCATGTTCAAGAAATGTAGGGAGGATGAGATGCTACCAAATGTGAGAACAGCTCAATCACTACAGTATTCACTGATGTTTCTACTCCAAAAAGAACAAACAGATGCTTCATTTCTTACCCCTAACCTCAATACAAATAAATAACACAACATACAGTTTGAAACATATTTTCAAGATGTATTTGGAGACACAGAAATGCCCCATCTATTTATAATACAGATTCAATCCACCTCATGATATAACCCATTTAATCTGGCGAACCAGAAAAACTCTCACATTTTGATTTGCTAACATGTATGGATTTTCACTATCAAGATTGCTCTTAGTCAACAAAGAAGTAATTACTTGAATGATTATTCAACTAATTGCTCAGCTACTCAATAGAAAGGGAAGTGATTACTGAAATAATTCAACCACCACTAAAGGAATGATGGACATACATAGATTGGAAACACAAAATATAATTTGTCAAAAATGATATGCTTAATTAAAGAATGAATATTTAAGAGGTGCTTCAAATTCCATGCTATTTAGTTCCATCTAGAACAACTGCTCTCAAAAAGGCAATGCCAACTTCAGCAGAAGGGACACTGCAATAGGCACAACTTAGCAGTGGGCATTGATACTTAGTGTAGAAAGTACTAACAACTGCAAGCCAAAATGAATTTTATTGATGGAAATTCAGACAGATACAGCACACTACTGAGGCACACTGCAGATCAGTCTGTAACGCTCATTCTAGAAAGATACAAGCAGTCAAGAAAAAAAAAATGTTTCCAAGGTCATAAAAGAAACAAACAAACAAAACCCCACACAAATAAAAAAACCCCTACCTTTTTCCTGGGTGTGTTCAGCTGAATTTCTTTTTTCTCACTGAATACAAAGGAGCCTGAAAGAAAGAATGAAAAACAGAATTCACAATAATGTTCCATGGGGAACTATTCTAACAACTGATTTTGAGTGGTTCAAGGGCTGGTTTTGTTTGGTTTTCTGGTCAAGTTGCCTTATTAGTACTTTTTCAGCGTTGCAGTTTTGGATTTTAGGTGAAGTAGATGAACTTTAAGACACCATATGAAATATGAAAAGAACGTGCTATGCTTATAAAGACAATACAGTATAAAATATTAGCAAACCAGACCATCAGTTGCAGAGCTGCCAAGCTATTTTATTCGCTGCAGGGGAGCAGATAACAGTGTCAGTAAAACCTTGGTAGAAGTCTCCTGCAGAGTTGTGTGGCCTTCTCTTTTAATGCATTACATTGACTACCAAATTTCCAGAGGCCAGGATTGTTACAGCCTGGCCATCACAACCAAAGCTCACTAAACTGGAGTTCTATTACACTGAAAAGGCAGGTCCTTGCCCTGCAGACTCTCCAGAGGTCTCACACTCTGAGACACTTGAACCTGCTTGTGCCATATGTAGAACAGATAAGAACAATCAAATAATAGTTACAGTTTTGGTAAGCTGTAAAAGTCAACAAACTAAACTTCTCTGTTCTTCATCAAGTCAAGCCGTCAGCAGATAAAAGCACAGGCTAAGGAGGCATGAAAACACTCCCTAAGTTCTTCCTGGACCAAGGATGATCCTCTTTATTCTAAGTTTCCCCTATACCCATTTAATATAATTGAAATGGGGAATCTTTCCATTTTACACCTTATTTGGTGGGGGTTTTTGTCACTTGCTATGTGCTAAGTTTCAGCTTGAGCGCAAAGGCTTTTCAGAGCAATTTTGGACTCTTATTCTAGGACTTCTCCGCATGTATTAAAAAAATTAAAGAAAAAGATGAGCAACTTTGCCCAAGCTTCCCCTCCTTTACTTCAGCACTAAGCTGACCAAAAAAAAAAACTTCCAGGAAGGTAGAGAAAGGCTATCTGGAAGTTGCTCTGGGACAATTATTTTCAAGAGCTCCCTTCCTCCTCTTGACTTTTCTTCTCTCCTTTTAAAATGTTGGGTCAGATGCAGAGTCCTCAGCCGAGCACTGGTGCAGCTGCCCCTCACTGCTGGGCCTTTCATGGGCTGCTCTGCTGTGGAGATGCCAGCTTTTGAAGGGGCAACCTGGTCATCAAGGGTAAGATTTCCATCTAAGAGCTCCTCCAAACTCAAAGCCTGATTGATTTCCTCCTCTGTGAGGTACTTAAGAGCATCAGCATAGAAGTCTGAAACCTGTTCAAGGCGTTAGTATCTGAAGAAAGCCAGCTGACTAAAGGCTAGTTCTGCTTTGTTATCAGCTGCAAATACTTGTCCTCTCCCTCCCATTTTCCCGAAAAAAGGAAATGCCACTAAATCCAGAGTTCCATCTAACTTTGAGTGGATGAGACAAATCTTTGCTCGCATGTGCAACTCAAGAAATCAAACTGGACCACATAAAATGAGTAATTAGAATCAGTTCTTCATCAATGATTATTTTTGGCAAGTTCTGACATCACAGAAGAAGTAAGAGCACTTCTGTACATCTGACAGAGGCAGTTGTACAACTATTAGGCAGGAGATTTTAATTTTCTGGTCTGCACATTGTAAATAGAGATTTAAAACAAGATCTGAAAGTTAGACAGGATTCTCCCAATTTCCCATATTTGGGAATAGGATATTATAAAAACTGGGACACTCTGAAGCTTTCAAAATTTCACCTCTTTAAATTTTTCTTTGAAAATCATTTCTCATTCCACTTCCAGACAAGTGCAAACCCTGTGCTGCAGTAATTACCTCACATGCAAACATAATAGTAGAGAAGTGGCATTGGCAGCCTCCAACAAATAAAGGTTTTCAACACAAACAAGAAGGCTCTTGATTCATATACAGAATGACTATTCTGAAAACAATAAACTCCATCTTATGTTTTCTAAGATTGCAAATTTGGACTACGTGGCATTTCAGCAATCCTATCAGTTCACAGTGATGCATGATTGATTAATGGGTTCGTCTCCATCTATAAAATTCTAAGGCAATTAAATAGGAATTGGTGTTTCTCTAGAGAGGCTTCTCCAGCTAAAAATAAAATAGAAGGTAGACAGTGACTGGCATTATTTATATCAACAATTCTACTAGAATGATAATGCAGCAGCTTTCACATGCAAATATACACACGTTTAAATGATTTAGGATGGATTAAAATAAGGAGCTTAATACATTTCTTTGCTTGTGCTCAATCTTTTCATTTGCTTAAGAATCTTATGAAAGCTGCCTCTAAAAGCAATTCTTCTGGACTGTGAAGAAATGTCATTACACTACACTGAAAATATTCTTACAACATATGAAAGAAACAGCAAGTGGTTACAAAGATACATAAATAGCTTGTTACAAAAAAATTTAGTCAAATCAGCACTCAACACCCATTAAATCTAAGGGAATAATGAATATGTTTGTTTAAACGTGCAAATGTCACAAAGATACTCAAACTTGCAACAGAGGATAGGATCACTTCCACGAGATCTATTATCAAAGATTGACCTCATGAATAAATTGGAATCTACAGTAATTATGCCTCTTAGCATGATTAAAATAAAGCACCAGCATAATGTGCTGGGTCCCACTGCTGGTGTCTCAGCAGATGCAGTAGTGGTTCCTGTCCAGGGTTACACAAACAAAAATAAGGTCATATGTGGGAACATTCCGTGCAGTATTCATACACTGGAGGAATACTGCAAAAAATAATTTACACTGGATTTTCACAAGCATATTTTCTCACTATGCCAAGTTTAGCAGCCTTCAGTAACTGCAGCACAAAGCTACATAGGAACAACCAGTAAACCCGAGTTTAGGTGCCAATATTGCACTGCATGAAGAACAATACCTTGTTTGCAAGGTGTTACAATAGTTTTGTGTATCATGATGTGTAACTCCAGAAACAGCACATATTTCTTTGAAGAGCAATACCCACATTTGAGGTTTTCTCTCCTTTCTTGTTTATGGTAAATTCTTTACCTTCAGTTACCTCAGCATTACCAACAACCAGGCAATTGCACTTATCTCAAATTTCTCTTATAAAATTTCTGATCCTCATATTCCTGTGATTGATACTGAATTAGCTTAGACAGTAAAGCGAAATTTCCATTCCAAAAGGCTAGAAAGGAAAACTGGAGTGAACTCTAATATGCCTACATAGACATGGCAAACAAACAGATTTTAGTTTAAAAAAAGAAAACCCTCATGCTTCCAGCCAGTAATAATTTTTAACACTTCAAACTGGCAACAGTGTGATCCAAAGTGTGATTTTTAGTTGTATCTGTAAAGTTAACACATTATTAATTAGCATTTTTTGAGGTCAAAATTTTGCCTGTTGATACACTAGTGTCCATATGTTTGGGTGGGCTGAGAGGGTGACAGCATTTGTGTAATCAAATACAGAAACATTTTTTCTTCATGTTTAATGACTTGCATTTGTAAATTTATAGAAGAAAAATTATACCAAACAATTATCCAACTAAATAGAATTTAAATGTCCTGTGAGGTTTCTTTATTCTATTTTAAAAGGCTTACATGGAAACAGGCTTCTCTTCTGGACAGCAAAAATATAAATCTTCAAAATCATGACTTCTTCCTGACCTGTTTCTCAGATTCTCTTTATGTTCCCATGAACTATGTCTCTCTCTCTCTATTTAACCTCTAACTAACGCTGTAAAAACACTGTTATAAACTCATTTGTGATGTTTCTTGGGCTTCCTTAGGAAGCAGGTCAGTAGTTCCAAGACTGACCCTGCTGTTAAAGCCCAGCTGGCCCCAAAGCTTTAATCTGCTGGAGCACAGAAGGGCTGAGCTCTGCAGCAGAGCCAACAAGGCAGGGAAGGCCGAGTGGCTCTGCAGGGAATTCCATCAGCCCAGGAGTGGTTTCTCCAAACCTCCCTCCGCTGCTGGGTTAGGGCTCTTGCCGGCTGCTGCTGCTGCACACTTCGCTCAGGACCGTGAGGTTACGCGTTTGCGCCAGCAATAAAAACAGACAATTTTCAGAATAGCAACAAAAAGAGGTTCTTTTGTTCCCTGCAAAAGCTATGGAAGAGACAAAGAACAAGGGCCGGAGTAGCCACCTCGTCAGCAAAGATATTCTGCTGGTAACTCTGATATATTGTGGTACAAGAATCAGCAAATACTGCCAAGCTAGCCACTTTGGAATTTTTGGAGACCTCTTGTCCTTCACAGATGAGGAATGATAAAATCTGGGGGGCAAGAGTCAGAATCCACATCTGTTCTTTGGAAGGAAATGCAAATAGAAATGGAATTTGATTTGCATGTTATCTCATTATATCAAACACCTTAGCATTATGTATGAAATACATTAACCTGACTCCTTTCCTATTTTCTTTCTCAGCTTGTTCCCACACACTCTGTATATAGATTGAATTCCCTTTTTGTGTCCAAAGGCACCTGATGCTCCCAAACCTAGAAAAAAGTGCTGAATCACGTATCAACACAAAAAAGAGGTAAATAAACTGTAAATAGAGTTTTCTGAAAGAAAATCTACTGATAGTCCACGGCATTATCCATAAGTTACAGACATTTTGCAAAGGGCTGCAAAATTTTTTTTGCTGTTTTACAAGTGATGAAGAAATGAGACCTGGGTTGGTTCTTTAGTGTTTATTAACACTGATGACTGCAGTCCACCAGACCGGGATATTAATGTGCCTCTTAACTCAAAGTCATAGCCAACAGTTTGCCCTGATTATTCAAGGTGTTTCACTTGAGATCTTTATTAAAAACCTGCAGAGTCCAATCAGATCTGGTTTACTATCATGCAAAAATATATACCATGTTATGCATATCAAATATTTAAAAAATGATGAGATTTTATAAATCACTGTCTAAATGGAGATGCACTTTAACTAATTGATTTCATTTACTTCAAGAGCACCTTATTATATGTTTGTTTTACTTTAGGTAATAAAGACAATAATCTCAAGTGATAAATTACAAGTGTTCCACGGAGACCAGTGTGAGTCTTTCTCATTTTTTCTCCTTTACTTAAATTGTGAATGTTGTGCCCTTGGCCAAAACAGCATATGATGCTTCCTGGATTTTTTCCCCTTGCAGAAAAAAAAGACTAATGATGTTGGTTCAGGCCTATATTTTATTTGCTTTGCTCATTCACCTCTACCAATGTTTTCATGTTCCACGGTCCCTCCACAGCAAGTGTGAACTTCACCCTATCACAGATATTTGTACTTACTGAACCATATTTTGCTGCATTATTACATAATAATAAGTTATGCTTAGCTTGGTCATAAAACCTAAAAAACAACTTTTGTGTTTCGACACAAAAGATTTCCATAGAAGTTCCAACATGGAATGGCATAAATCTACGAAAGAGATGATGAGGACTGACTCCCTATACTAATACGTATTTGCATCTACTAATAAAAAAGTAAAACATGAGTAACAGACTGGGAAAAAAGCTTATTCAAGAGCAAATAACACCAGGTTTGTGTACCTTTTTAGCCACAATCAAAGTTAACACTACTACTTAATATCAGCAGTACCGAGTATATTGTCATTTCTTTCTCCCTCTGGCTACAATCTATCCTGGACATGGTAAACTAGTGTTTCATTTGTGTTGTAACAAATAGATTTTTGACAAAATTTATTGAGTTTGGGGGTTTTTTTTCTTCCTGGTCTGTGTATTTTCTGTCAATATAATTTTTATTTCAAAAAAAATAAAATAAGCTCTCTAATAAAAAGGATCTTTTCACTAGAAATAGTGAAAAAATGTTTCAGCATCTCAATTATTTCCATTTCATACTTGAAATCACTTAGAAATTTCACTCACACCCCCTTCCCATCTGGCTATAAATATGAATTAAGAAAGCAACCAAACAAACCCCGAGTTTGTTTCCAAAAAAGAACAGTAGAGAGCAAGTCTGAAGCCCAGGAGACAGGCTGGGAGCTGGAATAGCAGCCAAGAGAATTGTATCACCCCCTGTCACTGAGGAAGGAGATATCAGCTGCAGACATAAGGAATAAGAGGGATGGTTTGGATACAATAAATTGATTCTAGAAATTAGTAAATCTCTACAAGTTGTACAACATTTTACATTTAATAAATACAGGGGATCGGAGTGGGGAGTTAGACTAGATGACATCCATAGGTCCTTTCCAAACTACTTCTTAATCCTACAGGAACAAGCTTTGGAACAGCCTATTCCATAGACACTCCCCCCCTTACTATCTAACATTAATCCATGTTTTGATTTCAAAAGCTCAAGTATATTTCGGTTTCAAGCACTGGTAAGAACAAAAAAAAAAAAACAAACAAAAAACACTCCAACAGAAATTCTTTTGAAAGTATTGTACTTAAGTCCAAAAATATCCATATTGATTTTTTTTCTACAGTTCTCCTACCCAACGGATGCATCATGAAACAACTGTTCATAAAACTAGTTTACTGACCAGAACTCAAATTTCTGAATGAGAAGAGAGACCAACTTATTCTTATTACCAAAAATATGATTTCTCCAGGAGAGCAAAGAGATAGTCAAGGGACAAAATATGGAAGATACTTTAATTTTTGCTTGGGTCATCACAGCAACCTTTACAAGCATGTGAAATAAATGGTATAAAACTTTGTACCTAATAAAAATACTTGCTAATAAAATTAGACAAGTCAATGGAAGCCTTTATGGGGTTTTTCACTGTTAAGAGACTCTAACAACTTGCAGATGTACACCTAATTCATTTACTGCTCAGAGAAAAATCTGCTGGGCTTTCTAGGATGATGGAAGCATTCATTGCCATCTACATCTAGTTTTAGCTATTCCAGTTAACCCTCTTCCCAAACTTACAAGGCTTCCAGCTGACAGTTCTATTATATGAAGAATAGAAACATCAGCTGCGGGTGACTTTGAATGATGCTGCTGCTCAGCGCCCTCAAGAAATCATATGTACAAGACTCAGGTGGCCAGATTTGTAATATAAATGAAGCCAGGTGTCAAGCTGCTCTTTTCAGTAATGAGACACTCATTTGTCCTCAAAAGAACTGGAAAAATTGGATAGATACAAACCCAAACACAGAGCCAAGATCACAGACTCCCAGCTGTTTAGTGTTGACAGGAGGGCTGGTGTCTTCAAACCCTGTAACAGCAGCATCTTGAGTTTGCCCGTGGGAGTTTAGCTTTAAGACAGGTATTTTAAATTGCAATAGACTCACCTTAGCTTAATGAAATGATCCATAAATATAACCTTACAAAGCTGTTGAATGCTTGCCATCCAATATATATACTCTGTAGAAGGACAAAGTATAAAATGAGTTCTGAATTCTGCAGTACTGAGAAGTACAGAATTGTTCACCACAAACAACAGGATTTCGGCTGATTTTCTCCATGTATTTAACAAAAACAAGAAGATACCTTTTGAAAAGTACGTGGGGGAGAAACATTACTCTAATTACTGTTCTCAAAAAAAGATAAAAACCTGTGGGTATTTGGAGACTTGGTACGATACACTAAAGGCCAAGAACTAAGCAGTCAAAGCCTCATTTACCAGAACAGGGAACATGACCACAAACCTACAGAAACTTTAGTATTAAGTAGCCCTGTACTGAAAAAAAAGCACTCCAAAATCCTCTGAAAGTCCCCCTTACTGCAAACAAAACCCCAAGGCTCAGGGAGCAGAGTCAAACAGAACACATTCAATGCAATGTCTGAGTCCAGTGTGGCTCTTCCCATCTTTCTTTCAAATCCCATAACCTGCAGAGCCTGAGGTGAGGTAAACCCCTCCACTGTCCTCTCCCCAGGTGCACCTTCCTGTCCCAACGGTTTTGATTCCTAGAAGGGACCCCTTCCACTTCCCAGTTCTCAACTGCACAGAGGCTCCTTTGCTTTTTTTCAGCCATCTGCCAGTGGAATTGCAATCTTCCTTCCAGCCTGTGCATTCCCCCTCCCCAGACACGCACAGCTGCTTCAAAACCCAGAACACACGAGCCAAGAGAAGGTGAAAAGGAGCCTTCCCTTCTGGTGCTCACCCACTCAATCTCTTACTTAGAGCACATAAAATATAGCACTTGCACATTAAATTGAGAGAGCCTACCATCTGTTGCACATGTGCCTTGGGTGAGATGCTGAGGACTGAAGTCAAGAGCCTAAGGATATATTTTTCCACTATCACCTCATCCAACTGCACCTGTCTGCTGAACAGGACAGTTCTATTCCTCCACCCAGCCTAATCCCGCTGGGTTTTTCTGAGGGATTGTGGCTTTGATCACTGAAATGATGACTCTGACACTGCTGAGTCACTACACACTGGTGGGAAGACCAGGCACAAGGTTAGGACTCCATATTTCTGCTACAGCCCTAAGTCAGGCTAAATCTGATGTGAAGATGGGCAGAGGTCCCCTATATACTGAAGGGAAATAAGGCTTCAGAGACCCACTCAGAGCATTTCATAAGGAAAATGACAATGCCTACAGATCTTTTTATCTATTCAGAGTAATCTGACAGGACGAAAACCTCTGTCAGGGCTGTGATTCAGCTCATTTTTGTGGAAACACCCATTTCTATTTATGGCTCAGAAGAGAAGCGTGAGGTGATTAGCTCATCTCCTCATTTCCATGCTCTGAATGTCTAAAGACAGGGAAGATGATCTCCCACTGAAGATGTTCCACTGAATTCAAACAAGCTGACAAAGGACAACGACCTACCTAAAGGGGAAGATGGACAGAAGCAGTAGAGTGTTCCCAGCTTCCTCTTCATTAACCTGAAATCCATGACCAAACCATATCCCATTTCTAGTTTTACAACTGGACTACCTCATAAGAATACACAGCATTATTTGAATAGCTAATTGTGTCATTAGTTTGGAGACAATTTAAACCAAACTTATTTCAGTGTCAAAACCAGTTTGTTTCTTCTGTCTCATATTTGCTAATTCTTACCTTGCTTTCTTTGGACCCTGCCAATGTACTAAATGATACCCCCACCAGAACTTCCACAAAATGAAAAAAATGTTCACTAAACAATGTCATGGTACTGACAAAAAAAAATGCAAGAAATATCTATGTGTAGTGAAGAGGTTAAACAAAGTAAGCGCAAAGTAACTATTTCATATTTCAACATTTTGGTTTATCCATCTTTCTATTTCAGAGAAAGTCAAACACCATTATTACTGCATGAAAGACAGTGCTTAGACATCTGTAAAGGATTTTTAAAAAGTTATTACTTTAAGGGTTTTATTAAAGGGACATTTTTAGTTAGATGCTGCTGTCCGTAAGTGCTGCTGAGCTTCCATGAACCAGCTGTGAATAAAAACCTGCAAACAGGCTTAATCTAGAGATAACTCTCAATATTGTCTTTTATTCAGACATTCCCTACTGCAACACTGCTGATTCCAATAACTATAGGCATGGAACCAAATTACTAAGATTTTGATTTTGCAAACTCCATCAGCCAAGTTGCAGTCTTTGTCTAATTAGATGGGTGCCAACTGATGAGACTTGTGTGTAACAGGTGCAGGGTGAAGCCTGAGCCACTCCTGTAAAGCACACTGAGTGAGGGCATGAGGGATCTAGAGGCTGCATGAAACGCTTTAATTGTTTAAAAGCAGTTCACAAAAGTTTTTGTTTCCATTGCAAATGCCAAATACTCATTTTTTTGGGGTCTTAGACCAGAAGGAAAGCTGAACTATTTCCACAGCAGGCCAAACATATCACTTACAGCTTGAATGATTATAAATTAAGGTTTACCAACAATGCAGGTAAGTGAGGACTGCCCAAGCAAGTGCCCTGTGTCCATTCACACCCAGAAGCTGCCAGTGCCACCAACCCAAACCTGATCCACAGTGCTGTTCAGCAGTTTGACAATTTTTCCTTTAAAAATTTAATTTAGCTGTGTTCAGGAACCCCAGTTTTTTACACCTGGAAACATTCTCCAGAAAATACCATATTAAACACTCTTTGAAACACAGAAAGGTAGTATTTAATTAAAACTTAACAGATACTGAAACACTGCTTGCAAAAGAGCCTGAATTATCCATCGTATGTAGCAACAAATAATCTTTGTGTTTGAAAATGACATAGACTTCATGTGGAAGAGAAAAGCAGGACTGGTTATTTCCTCTGCTGAATAATAATGAACTGTTCTATCTTGGATATGCAAAATGTTAATAAGCAATGAGTAACTAGTTAATTTTTCAACCAACCCAGCAGCGGTTTCCAGGGGCTCTTTGACAGCACTAGGAATGGATGTCAGACCACAAGGCTACATACAGAGCTACGTGCTTTTCTTTGCCACCCCCCCACTGCAGTTCAGCACAAGACAGTCAAACAGGCAGGATCCTGTGAATACAGATTCCTTCAGTCTTCTAACAACATAGCTGTTTTCCACTCTGCCAGAGAAGAAAGCTTCAAAGAATTGCATTATAAATAAGTGACTTCCTTTTGAAACAAATGCGAAATTTAGCAGTTGTTCTGTTTGCTGCTCCATTCTAAGGATATATGAACTTTGGATACATCAGTTATGGAGATATAATCCATCAATAACAAGAAAAAAACAGTGTAAACACACAATCTCCTCTTAAGCTACCTACTGCTGCAGTCTGCCTGTAAGCTCTCAATGCATTTCTGTGAGCTTAGCCCTAACAATTTTGTTGTTCAATGTCATTAGTATTTGAGTCATGGAGAGAAACGCAGTCTTTCTGTTTATGAGA
The DNA here is from genome assembly GCF_001604755.1 of Lepidothrix coronata. Taxonomy (NCBI): domain Eukaryota; kingdom Metazoa; phylum Chordata; class Aves; order Passeriformes; family Pipridae; genus Lepidothrix; species Lepidothrix coronata. Next base: position 3,582,813 of record NW_016690304.1, read on the forward strand.
TCTGGATTCTGGAAATTAATGCAGTTCGACACAATAAGGACTGTATACAATTTTATGTGTCTCTGAGGAGAAGGATGGGCAGTACCAACTTCCTCCAGTTAGTTTCCACTATCAAACCAGAATTTCTGTGAAACATTAATCTCTCCTTTTCTTGTCTCAGTTGGGGGTGTTGGGAGGAATGTAGTTACAGGAGGTGTCCGTATCTTACAGAAAGATGGATGAATGGATGGAGCATTTATTCTATAATAGTGAATAGCAAAGACTTCCAAACTCAACAGATTACTACTGGAAAGAGGAGTGTGAAGTGCTGAAAATAAAGACGAATGAAAAGTAAAAAAATGGCAGAAGAGAAAAGACTTTTCCCTGAGGATTATTGGAAGTCATTAAATCTCTATAAAGGATGTGCCATTCCTACTCCCTGGCTTTTCTTTTTTTTTCCTCTCTTAAACTCACTCCGATTACAGAAAAAATCTCTGTTAAGCCAGACTTCAAAATTCAGAATTCCTCCTAGCTCTCTAATCTTCAAAGACTATTACCAACGAATTTCATATCTCTCTGATCAAAGAACTAGAAGTTTACTCCCAACAGTGTGAGAACATAGGTGACTACCTATCAACACCCAGACCTAAAGAACAGATGCAAAGATTTGAGGAAATGTCACTGCAGCAATCAACTTATTATGGAATCAAAGAAAGATAAACATACTTGAAATTCTGACCAACCACAGGGCTCACCATAATTGCAAGCAAGCAATTATCAGATGTCACAAATGCAAAGCCTGAGTTTAGGAATTAAAGTCTAATAGGGAATGCCAAAAAGTCTGCCTTTTTCACAATTATTGAGCATAACCATTTGTTATTAAGACTTAGTGTTTCTGAAAAGCAGCACCAACCCCCAGCAGTGACACACTGAACTGCTCCCAGACAGTTCCTGAGCTGACCAGTCTACATCAAAGGAGCACTGATGGCCTTGGGAAGTCAAGCACTTCCAAGTGCCAGATTTGGGACTTTCTAAACCACCAGGATGCAGCTCTCCTAGGCATGACAACCACTGAGCTGAGTGTCTCATGAATGCTAGGGAAATGCAGCCGGGGATGATTTGGGTAGCGAAGTAAAGATAGATGCAAATTTGGCTGTCTGAGTTTATATTGACACATCCAGCCAGTCTTTGCCCAAAGCCAGCCCATAGCCTAGAAGGAATATAAGATTAGGACACACTTTATTCTCATCCTTTTGTCTTGAGCCCAGTTGTTTCAGCATTGGAAATACGTACAACCAGTATGTACTTTTAACAAAATTAGATTGCAAGTACTTTTACTGGTGCCTTTGGCATCTGTCATACGAGACTTGAACTCTGCTCTCTTTGCAGTGCTGCTCTCCCTGCCTGTGCAGAGAAAACCTGATACCTCTGAATGAGCAAAAGGCAGCTGACAGAGAAAAATCCTCTGCTGTGACATCTGTAAAGTGCACTCAGATCAAAACCTGAATGCTGCTCACAGAAAATTCATCAGCATTTTCAAACTTACGCTCTTATTAATTAAAAAGGCTTGTAACTGTCTTAGGAGAGAGAGTCCTATCTGCAGCTGTGCTCCACAACTGGTAGCTTGGCTTCACAGTAGAGATGCTTAAGGGAAGAGAACTAAATCTCTTAAAATCCTCCACAGTTTAACAGCCTTTCAAAATGACATAATTTCTTATTTCTTGACAAGGATTTACACAAGTAGGTTTTAGTTTGAAAGATGATCGACACAGGTTTCCAATTAACCTGTTCAAGCTGAAAACCCAAGTACTTTGGGATCCTGATGCAGTCTTGTTTTTAAGAGAGTATTCAAACATACTTTCAGGCTGTGCTCCTACACCAGCCTCATTTACTGACTCTATGCTAAGGGATAAAAAAGTTCAAAATACAGAACATGATAAAAAACTCTGGTTCCAGAAAAGCTGTCTATAAGTATTTTTGTAGTGATGGATCATTTTTCATATACTATTTTTTTAAACAGTTGCCATGAACTTCCTGTTATATTCACAGAATTTTATGTTCAGATTTGAGAAACTACAGGGAAAGGAGAAACTGTGTGTATATAGAAAAATATATGTATGTATATGCATATATACATATCTGATAGCCCTGAGAAATCCTTTCAGTGTCAAACATTCCTTGAAGGTTCTATGGGAGAAACACTCACAGAAAATAAACTAATCCAGTTTGTTTCATTTCATTTCTTTGGAAACATACATTTATTCATTACACAATCAGTTTATTGAGTGCTTAGGAAGGCGCAAGATTCATAAACAAGCAGCTCCACATATATTTGCTATTTGTCCTTTGTCTCCTCAGTGTGACTCAGTGATAAATCATAAAAACTCATCCAAAAGAAAAACAGGGTCTGTATTTTCGTTCAGCTTTTAGCTTTTCTGCTGAAACTGATGACAGGGACACTTGAGGAAATTGCTTCTCTTAAGTGAATTTTTTATCCACTGTCTGCTACAGTGCTAGGAAATAAAATCTACACTAGCTCCTCTGGTCTGTCCAACTCGAGCTGGGCTGCAGAGAAAGTTCTCAAACAACTGGAATCAAGACATCTTAATTATCTGTCCCAGTCATCAAAGAGTTCATAGATGCTATAAATCTTGTTAGAGTCTAGGACTATTGAAGAGCTGCAGGTATTACGATTTCATACACATGAAAGATGATGTCTGATAAGGAAATCATCTGAGTTATTAACAGATGCAAATGAGAAGTCAGTGACAGCTGCTACTGTTGATATCCCACTTGAATGACTTTTTTATTTTGGTTCATGGAAGTCAACTGAGAGCCCTGAGTGGAGGCAAGAAATCTTTTTAAGGCAGGAGATTATTACTGAAACATTTAACCATTAAATCACATCATTAGGGGAAATAATTAGCCACTTCACAGAGACAACACAAGCTATGTATCAAAAGGTAGCTTATGAACTATTTTAAAATATTTTGTTTGAATGAATGGGATGCACCAGAATAAAGACAGCAATCACATCTAATCTCCATGCTTAGGAAAACTTTAAAAGGACCATGAAATAATGCTTCACTGGGGGTCTAACTCAGTGCTCAAGAGAGGATTTATCTTTGCTTAATCCATTACAAACAGTCTATTAATTGCCACTGATAAATGGTCTTCTGGAAAGATTGGAAGTTCAACTAGTGGACAAAATCTACTGTTTTACATGTAGATTATTTTTCAGTGATCCAAATGTACTTCTAAGTAGTCCAGAAATGTTAACACGGAGATACAATCAAAAACCCAAGCAGTGAGCAGCAGGGAGGAGGGCAGAGAGAACCGCATGGCAAAGCTCTGTGCAGAGACAAGTAACATTTATGCAGGCCAGGGCAATACTTAGAGATGTGGCTGGAGCATGAAGCAGTTTGTATTCTTCCTTGGCACTGTCACAGCAAGCACAATATAAGCTCCTTTGCCCAAGTTACCAAATTTAAATACATTTGTTACTCAAATCCTACATGCCATTCTGGGGATCAAATGTCCTAAATGGTACCCAGGATATAGGAAAGCCATAAGACACACTGGAGTATGGCCTGGCTATGTCTTTCCACATGTACATCAAAAGAGTTGAACAATCCATATTTAGAAATAATATCCGGATTGCGGCATTTCAAACCTGTACTCTGTAGAAACTATTCCAATTCTAAAACAATATACAGAGTTAATATATCCTCCCCACAAATTTAGGGCTTACCTACCTTTGAGTATAGGGGAAGCTCACCAAAAGCTTGCAATTTTCAAACTTTTTCTCAGTATTTGTAGACAATTGAAAGAAGGGTAACACAACTTCCCCCTCAAACTTACATCTGTTTACCTTAATTACAATACCTTTCATTTATATTTTTGTTACTCTATTTTTACTGTGTTTTGGTATTGTGGGGATTTTTTTTTATAGTTTTTGTGCACTGTAAAATGTTGTCTCTTGGCTTCTTGTAATGTATGAGTCAAAATTCTATGCTGCCAGTCACCCAACACCATCATGCCTACCTAAGCTTCGAGGAAAAATCTGGCCTGCTTTTAGGAAGTCATTCATCTCTATTCCTAAAATTGTATTTGGCTGTCATCTCCAAAAATTTCTGTGCAGCATTAAAAATAACGCAGTAGCACAGTAACAGGGAAATTGCTTTTTTTTCTAAATGCCTCATTACTGATATTGCCAGTATTGTATATCTGCATCTGATACAAGAGGTATCTCAAGGGTAGTTTTAGGAACACAAGTGATAAATAATTTTGTCCTCATTTATCTAACAAGAAACTCATACAGATTTCCATATTCATAAGCCATTAAAAATATTGCCACATGCCATATTCTTTGATTGGCTCATGATAAGATAGAAGTCATCATTATAGGTGTCCAGAAACTTCCATTATCAACAGCAGTAAGAATTTGCTTCCCATCCCCCATTAGCTACATTAAGTGTTGCAGCAGCAGGTTTACTTATTGCAAGTCAAGGCCTGCAAAAGGTGAATGAAATCAGTTAAGTTTCATTAAATGCACCAGATGTCACCTTTACTTAATACTTACTAAAACATGAAGCTAAATAATAAAGTCTTGGTAACTAGTCATGTACCAGTAGAAACAATGCTGTAAATGAACAGACCAGAGATTAAATCTTGATTTTCACACCACACTTGCCCGGTTTCAGAATGAGAACTGATCCTCCCCATACACTGCTCATTATCTCAGTGAGCAAAGGTGAGCAGCGGAACGGATTCACACCGTTTGCTCTGTTCTACTACTTTTACAACCTATTCCACTCAATGCATATATATGAAGACAGACCCAGTGTTCAGTCTGTTTGAACAGAACAGCTTGGGCAGTGTGCTTATACTGCACAGGCTCGTACAAAGAGATTTTTTCCTGTATGCCTCTGCTCTGGCAATGGAAAGCTGACAATACCTGCACCCATCTTCTGCACTTCAGCCTGTGGCTCCTGGTACATCTCGGGCACAACAGTCGGGTTCAAACTTCTAGAGCTCATTTAACATCAATAAGAACACTCTCCAATGAGAAGTTCATTAAGCAAAGTTTAGAAGACTAAGATTTGAAATTATTATCACAACTTCTTTTAAACCAAGGAGCTAAGGAAATCCGGACACATCTGAAGTCCTTCCAGGGGAGGCAGTCCTTTTCCATGTATCGCAGCCCTTTGCTTACACCAGATGTCCAGAACCATTATTCTCTTCTTAAAACACGACAAAATAGAATAAAATTACTTCTTAAGATACTTCAAAATTGTCTATCCTACTGATGTACTTAATTTCATATGTACTACAGAGCAGCATTACCTACTGAAAAGTGCTGTGCTTGCTGGTTATTCCACAATATAATAAAACTCTGACAAACACAAAAGGTGCAGAGGTACATAAACATGAAAGTCTTCAGTACTATATAACCATCATTTAAACACCATAGGGTAATAATTCCTCTTTTCAATAAAAAAATAAAAAAAATTATTTTACCGAAACTACTCTAAGAGAATTTAGAATACTCCAACTTAATGTACCCTAGCACTATACTTCTTTCAAAATTTCTACTGCACACTTAATAAACAACACACAAAATCATCTGTATACAGCCAACAATATATTTCCATTACTAAAAAGGAGGAACAGAGAAAGGAAAGGCTGAATGGTTGTGCCAAAGCATGTGACAAAGGATTTTAAAGCTATCCGAATAATTTAACTACTTATTTTTCAAACTGGAAAAAGAGGTATATATTGTCTTACAGGGAATGGACTTTTAACTGTCCAATATTAGGAAAAATGAGATATTTGTCAGTATTAGCTAAACCTGGTATGCATTCAGTCAAATGGATTCATTGTTTCTTGCAGAGAAATCACGTTACAATTACACTAAGTTAAAAAAGAATGACAAAACAGAAACTTGATGTGGGGAACATGGCCTGTACTTGTCTTCAGACTCAAAGGAAAGTTGTGCTCTAAAAAGTTGCCTTCTGCTTCCTTTAAGCAGAGATCATTTAATGAACATGTTCCTGAGCCACTGGCTTCACCAGTCATTAATAGCAGAACACACTGCTGCCAAGAGAAAAAATTCAGGAAGGATTTCTGGTCCTGAGTCGTGGTTTAACCCCAGCCAGCCAGTAAGCACCACATAGCCACTTCCAGGAGAAGTCAAGTCAGCATTAAAATCAAATCAGTTGCCAGTTCTGAAGTTAACTGGACAATGTTCTGAACCGAAACATATTTGTTTCTCTGCCCTGACACTACTAAGAGACTATCAGTACTACTCTTAAATTAAGCAGCTGGGTCAGTTGACTGAAGTGATGTGGGTTCACTCTGGACCTCCCCTGCCCGTTACGAGTTAGGAGTTGTGTTGTCAGAAAGGAGATAGGAACATTTCCAAAGTAATGCAGGCAAAATATTTCTACAATATACTAGACTTTGTGTAGTGCTTTGGGGAAATTTTTTATTTTAGAAACTGCAGCAGAGCAGTCCATCCTTACAGCTGCACTGGGTGTTACCAACTAGAAGATGTGCTCAGCACAAAGCTGAAACTTTGCCTTCAGTTCAGAGCATAAAGGAATACTTGCTCTATCTCCTCTCCATTAGCAAAGGTGATTTTATTTATTTAAGGTGTTTTTTTAATTAATTCAGAAAAATAATAGAGTCTAGGTACCATTCCCATTGGGATGGTTGTATCCCACTCCATTCAGGTGAGAGGCACAAGCTGGAGCATTCTCCAGAACATAGCAAGGACCACATGGAAGCACCACAGGCACTGTAATCTCTAGTGCTACTAAGGTGTTAAAAAGCTTATGTTCCAGCAGAGCATACAATATCCCCCCCAAAAGCAAAGACATTTATATTGCCATAAAATGCCTTTTTGCCAAGTCAAAATTACAAGAAATGTTTAGGGGGAAATAATGTCCTCCAGTTACATATTTCTGGTGCTCTGTCTGGTCCTCTGACCTCTGCTGAGGTACAAGGCAGCCAGCTGAAGTTCCAACCTAATTAACCTCATTAGGCCAGATAGAGCTGTGCAAATACCCAGACAAGCAAACCTTCACATGTGAGCTACGGAGGAAATACAACGGGAATTTAAACCTGACACAGACACCTCATTGTTTGAGGTGTAAATTTACGACCCGGCCATAGGAAAAACATTTTAGTGGAATTGCACTTTCAAGACCTGCCATTTGGAGACTTTTTCCCCATTCTGCATTAATGCCAGAAATGTACCTCTGCTTGTGAAGGACACAGGAGAGTGCTAGAAGTTCCTATGAAGAACCTGTCAAAGATAAAGGACCTGATTTAAATCCCACAAAGGGACAAATATTTGAGAGTCCTCACCATTTGAGGCAACACCATGCTACACCCCTGTTTTGAGGCTCTTTTTCATCCACATCACTGCTTTTGCTTTATGTCCACACTAGAAACATAAAAATAAACCTTTTAATTGCCTATTCATTTCACAGTTGGCAGCTTGTGCTCAGTCAATAAATGTCCTTATAATTCTCAACTCACACAGTAAAACACGTAGTTCAACATCATCTGGTAAAAAATAAGTTACAACTAAAACCAGGCTAGTAAATCCACAGAGAGCTCTCAGAGCAGGACATTCCCTGCCTTTCTAATTTGGAATGAAAGCTGCTGGGTGCTGTCAGTGGCAACTGCCAAGTGCTCATTATTTCTCAAAATACCTGTTTGGGGTATCTGAAGAGGCTCCTAGAGATGGGCCTTTCAGGTGCATTTCAAATTCTGTGCCTGTTCTCACTTCCACCTTAGTTGCTTCACAATATAACCACAGTAGGGTTTCAACATAAGTACTTTCTTTACTCACTCCATTCAAGTGGAGTGAGTCATTTTCCCCCACCCCACCCTGACAAGTTTGCCCTGTAAAAATTGAATTTCTTTCCTCCTACATCCTAACGTAGTAGTATAAATTGATGCAATTTGTGATTAGCATCCAGGCTCTGGAAATCACTTATATTTCCAAGTTTAAGTTACAATGTCTTGAATTCTGCTCCTTTATTCCTTCAGGTAATATATCAGAAGTCATTAGCTGATGATCACAAGAAGGCCCCTAAATATTTTTCCATACCATGTTCCAAATACAAAAAAAAAAAAAAGACATTATAAGATCAGATTTAAAACATCTATGACTAGTAGGTTTTAACAATACAGGGTATTTTGTAATTTAATTTAGAATCATTATTCTGTCTGTATTGATAAAAAAAGGCATAGTGTATTTGGAACTGTCTAAAAAGTTGTATTATCCTTTAAAGAAGTATTTTATCATTATTGATTCTCCAGCTCTCAGGAGCACTATATTCCTGAAGTACTGGTGCTTGTCAGACATTCACTTGGTAAAGATGACTTTGATTCATGAAAACATTTTCATATTTTCTTTATGCTGGGAGGGGTGGAAGAGAAAGCAGGATTCTGGGAAGGCACATGACAATATGAACAATAACTAGGCAAGGGTCAACCCAACATACTTGCACCCTTTTAATCTGTTTGTGTTTTGGTATCACGTGAGCAAGGCTGCATCCTAAGTTAAAGATGTTTTTTTTCTTAAGCTTTACATTCAAAGACCACACAACGACAAAACACTTTCCCATAGACTTCATAAAAAATACATGAGATATTTTTGCTAAGTCAGCTTTGTAACTGGTTTTGATGTATCTTGTTGTCTTCCCCAATTCTTAAGCACACAGATTCACAGGAATTTCAACTTTTTAATGATAGGAAGACAATCTTTTCTTAAGGGGCGGGGGGGGAGAAGGAATATTTTGATTAGGAAAACCGTTAATTTTGTGCCTTACAACAAGTATTTCAGCACTCAATGTTCCCACTATGCTCTTGGAGCTGAGTTCCTTGGAAAAACCCTGTGTCCACTGACAAATAACTTTGTACACGCTTGCCATACAACACTCCAACCAGCCTCTGACTTGAATCATTGTGACCACCCTTTTCCCATCTTCCTTACCCAGGTAGTGACAGCCCTGCAATAACACCATCTATTTGGAACCTTTGCCCTGAGTTCACGCTGCTCATCCCTCCAAACATCTCCGTCACTACATGGTTAAACCAGAGCACTGGAACCATCACAGCTAAAACTCCTGGGGGAACAGGGAACTTTCGGAGTGGGATTTCTGTCAGGAGAGAAGGTTACCCTGAACCGTTTCCTTAGACAAAAAAGAAGAGGGAAGCAGCCTTACAATTTTATGCATATCCACCAAGAAAGGTATAACTACCTCCATGAAACACGTTCCGTGAAAGCAGCTTCCTCTGAAGTAATCACTATTCTGAAAACACTGCCCTGGGATCTGCCAGTGTGGAACTGCAGAGCGCCACTGAAGTGAGTTTTATGCCCGAATATTGACGTACATTATGGAACCATCTGGCTGTCTTTGGAGTCTGGGCAAAGAAGCAGGTTAAGCTATTGGCCAGAAACATCAATGCTGGAATGCTTTGCAGCTAAAAGCATTTAGCAACAAAGCCACTTGATATTCAAGAGACTGAGCTCACATACAGGAGGAACAGAGAAGAAAAAATACGAATCAAGCTGTTAAGCTTGGAGTTTGTTCCCCTTAAGGCAGAACGGCACCAAAAGTATAATATAATAAATTATATAATAAATATAAATATTTGTCCTGAACTACAGTATTTAATATTTCAATCATCTATTACTAAAGCATTTTGACAACTAAACTGCACCAGATTCCTGCAATGCCAGTTCACTTTTAGCAACAAATAGATCGTGCAGCCAGCACTACCACAGGCACACCCACAGAATCCAGGGGACAAGATCTGAGGATGTGCTTGGTGCTACCACGCTTTCCCAAAGTTGATTTGGAAAGATGTAAATTGGTTTATACTGAAAATGAAGGGTAAGGACACTGCAATTTTTTAAGGGGGCGATGTTTGAAGATCAACGTCTCTATACACACCAACAGAGCGGGGCTTCTTCAGCACGAAACAGGAGTGTGGTGCTCCACCAGACCTTACAGTACAGACAGGTAGGGATCCCACAGCACAGGCAAACCATTCCATTTAAAAAAAAAAAGAAAACCGAGCTGGCTTAATTTCAACAGCCTTTCCTGTCTAAGACAGCCTTGTAGATCACTTTTACATGTTGAATCAAACTATTAGAATTATACTCTGATATTTTCATTACCTATGTGGTTTTCAATGTACTTCCATATTTTCATACAAGAGTCTTTACTATAAGATCCCATGGGGTGGTTCTCTTTCGCTGCATATTTATTTTTTCTAATACTTTTCTTTTTGCTTTTTTTGTTCTTCTACGACCATTTGAAAGCATGTTTGTGGTGCTTATTTAGAATGCACTGGCTTATTGTAGGTGCAACCTTTCATCTTTTCTGTGTCCTGCCCAGACAATCCCACTGAATCCAGGCTCTTTACTATTGCTGCTTTCTGCAGCTGTTCCCAATGTTTTCATCGTGTCCCTCTGGGCCCCTGCTTTTCAGCCAGGAGTTCTGTGCTGTACTTTGAAAAAACTCATTTAAAATAAAAGAAACAGAATGATTTTTTTCATTAATATTACGGTTGCATCAACATCAAAAAAAAACCCACCAAAAAAGCCCACACCACAAATCCACCAGACTCTCAGTTGGCCTCCAACCCCATGTCTGAGAAGATACAGAATCAAGGATGAGAAACAGGCAAAAATAAGATGCATGAACAGCTCTAAGACATTGTTGGTACACCTCCTCAGGAGGAGCCACTCAATCGTTGTATGAAATGCTTAGATTGTCTTGACCGAACCAAAGGCAATCTTTTAAATTTATATTTTACACCACTATTTATTTACTTCATTTTTTTGTTAATTTTGGCTATAATACTGGCTGTTAATGCAAACCCTGGGTTGTGGTCAGCCACAGCATGACAATTCCCTAAAGCTCGCTCTCAGGATCCTGCATAAGAAAGAGGAAGATGAAATCTTGACCAGCACACCTGAAACTGGTTTTCTGAATGCACCAATGAATCCAATTATGCACATGTATCAATTATAAATATTTTCAATGTGCACCAGTGACAGTTCTCATCTGCAAGAAACCAAGCAACAGCCCTGAGAGAAAAACACAAACAAGAGGCAGGGGGGAGATGAATTGCTTCACCCAAAAGGAAATTTTGGTACAGATGCATTTTCTACAGCTGGATGTGGCTGAGAAATACTCAGAGCGTTAAAAAAGTGGGTTTTTCCACTGAGATGTTGTGATCTTACAGTTAACATTATGCATGGCTTTGAAATGAACTGTCACTAACAGCATAAAGCTCTGGTTGCATCAATTATTAAAATTAATGACAGCATTGTTACTCAAATAAATCACAACATGAATGAGAACAAAACACTGTTTCAGCAGTTCTGTGTTTTCTTTCAAAACTAAAGTAGGCTCACGTCTGCTATAGGGAAATTCAATTTTTAATGATACTTACATGATTCCTAATAAACTTGTGATATATTTTCACTGGTTTATTCAAGAAGAGTTTTAAAATCTTGAATAAAAATTAATTTCTAATTCCCACTACCCTACAAACCAGCATTTTCATTTGTTAGGAGTGTCTCGTTGAGACTGTTATTAACTACCTCAAGCAAATATACATCAATTTAATTGGTTAACAGAAAACTAAACACAGTGGTACACTTCTAACTCGACTGTACATAAGGAGATGATAAAATGACCTTTACAATTAAATTAAATTTCAGGATTTTCAGTGTGAATTTTCCATTTAGGAGCCAAACAAGGATCTGTATTTTGACAATGACCATGTCATTGATTCTGAAAGGGGAAAAAGAACCCAAATCAAGCAACCAGAACCAGATGGGTTTAAACATCCTAGATGAGACAGAATCAAGCAAATACATCTAGATCTTAAGAAAGTGCAGATCTATATCCAAGTTTTCTGATTACTAATTTAGTTTTAAGAGAAATTTCATATAAATTTGTACATTTATTGCCAAGACACAGTGCCAGAATTTTGATCTGCATTTTTATCACTCATATTTAGACATGCTGATTAAAAGCTACCTACCTGTATAAAAGAGAAAAACAGAAGCACCTTAATATGCTTTTGTTTTCCTCTCTATCAGCATGTTTTCTTGATGCTCGGTGAACTGCATTCCAAGCTGTCTGTAAATTGAGATTCTCTATTAATTTTGATATGCAAAGGCTTTAGAGAAGAGTGTATTAAATGCTTTTTTGACCCACATTCAATTGCCCTGAATTATTAATTACAGAATGTGTGCAGTCATATGTCATATAACAGATTAAACGATAATTGGCAGTCAGTTTAATTTAAAAAAACAGCATGGGAAAGTAAAGAGAATGTAATTTTAGAGGTTATGTGTTAATCACTGCTGAGTGAATGAAGAATTTGTCTACCAAGACACCCAGTGAACTCCTGATCTGGGAGATGTCAGTCTATTCCTTCCTAAGGCCATCCTCACTGGGGAACGTTTGGCTACCACAGCTAAAGGCAATTCCACAGATTTTCTTCAAACAGACACCCAGGCACGATCAGAAAGGGCGGAGTTATCCCTCATCTTAAACGGGTTTGAAGAGGAGCAGATATGCAACTTTTACACATTTCCTCTCAGCATCCTCCTGCACAACTTCCACAGCAACTGCTCTCATACCCACCAACTGAGAGGGGTGAGAGAAAACATTACATGTGTGGGTGGAGTGATAAATTTAAGTCAGCTTCTTTCCTGACTTATATGAAGCAACTACCTTAGGCCTCTTGTCTTGTCTTTGCTGGCACAACTGTGCAATTTTCCAAAACTTGGAGCCAGCAGATTCTCTTTGGTTTTACTCAGCAGATTCAGTTAAATATTTCCCCATAGTCCTATGCATGCTGGGACAAAAAAACCTTTTCAAAACCAACATAAATTTAATTTTGAGGTGGAAGCAAAGCCTTCACAGACTGGTTTTTTTTAGGTAAGGGATTGCCTGCTGGTGTCTTATTTCCTCAGGGTATCACAGGCACATCAGAAATGCCTGTAGTCTGCTGCAACTAGGAGAAGCTCTCCAAAGCATTTTGGTTTCTTGTATATCTTCAGGCATTTTCTTGTATTGGCATTATGTATTAATGACACTCAAGTGTTTACTAGACAGCAGCTTACACTGAGCAACATTATTTCTTCCAACCCTAGTTTGTACCCAACTGCCAACTAGTGAAACTAATACTCATTAAGTAAACTAGGGAAGGACAGAATTTTCTTGAATTATAAAATAGTTCCCAATATTTCAGTGTATATTGAGATTTTCTACTGAGCAGGGCATACAACAAAGAATGTATGCACACACAGATGAGGTTGCAAAAAGGATGGTGTACCATATAAACTATTCAGTACCTGGAATGTATTCCAGTGAATGAATTAAAAAAGAGAATGAATTAAAAAAGTGCACGTATTAAAAAAGAGAAGTTTAACAGTACATTATTACTCCGGATAACTATTATATTAGAGCAATTAGAGCCTTAAGAGCATTCACATGACAAATACACTCAGAGGTCTCTGATACCCTAGACAATGATAAATTTTTTTAATATTCAGCATAGCAAGGATTACAATCGTCTGTGCTTGTGCTCAAAGTTAATTCTCTGTGCAAACTGGAGTCTGAGGGGAAAGGAGAAGCTAATTAATATAAATTACAGAAGCTAGTGACAGGACTGTTGAATTCTTACCCCTGCAAGAGGAAGCAGACACCCTGAACCAAAGAAAGTCAATTAAACACGAAAGACAAAGTGAATTAATGGATACCCCTGTTGCAGATGCTTACCGAGTCAAAAAAAGACAAACTGATAAACTGCTGTATCAAGGCATGCCTTTGTTTTGTGCTTTGTAAGCAATTACAAGTAAACCCTGCCAATGCTCCAAGTCAGGAGAAAGCCATGCGTGACCAAGGCAGGGCAGGAGGCTCCCCAAGATTAATGGACCATGTCCCTCATCCTGCCCCCCTGCTCTGGGTATTCCTTCACTTACAGGCACAATTCTTGTTCGACTTGGACCAGGTGGAGAAGGAGCTTTTGTTTGTCTGTGGTGTCCAACACACAGGTATGAAGACGGCAGGACTGTGCAGGGAGTGGGGAACAGCCAACACGTGGCAGCTGCTTTTTGCCTCAACATTCCTGGTCTCTGTGCTGCTCCTTGCCATAAATACACATCACACCTTGGGAAAGGTGGCTCGTTAACCCTGCCATTATCCCCAAATAACATCAGAACTTAAGACACTGACTGAGTCTGCCCCAAAGCTATTACTTGACTGCAAAGGGGCATAAGGTGACAATCACAGTGGGAAAGCAGAGTGATAAAGGCTATTGCCCCAGAAGAAGCAAATCCCTTAAACCTCCAGCCACACACCCTTTTCAGCAGAGCTACAGGACAGTTGCTGAGCTGACTGATAAAAGCATCCTGAACTAACATCAACTCATGCAATGGTTGACAGGCAAGTTATTTTATAGACAGCACAGCTGAGCTTCACTTGAAAGAAATAAAGCTGCTATGGGAACCCTAAGGACTGCAAGGGAAAACCCAACATCCCAATTAAAAAAAAAAAAAATCAACCAAAACCAGAAAAAAAAAAATCTCACACACAGCTAAACAAAAAGCTCCTCAAGTGAAGCAGGTAAAAATGGAGATGAACTATTCACTGGTTTAGTGTCAGTCACATCTGAACCAACCATAAGTACACTAAGGTAAATCCAAAGGCCCCATTACTGGGCTATACTAGACTGGTACAAAGCCTAGTGTATCAATGGGACGCTGTATTAATCCAAAACTGTAACAGCATTAACTTAGAAAGTCTCTATATTTCCAACTGATAGTGGTCAATACATTTCCAATTCACACTGCCACATTTTAATTAAATTATCTTAAGGTAAATATACTAAATCCTCCATTACTTGATGGCATTTCAATTTCAGCTTTCAAATTCTCAGTCACTTGTGAAAGGTAAGCTTGGAAAACAGTGCCACCTAATGCTAAGGAGCATAAAAATAAAAACTAATAACTATAAAATATAATGTTGCAAATTTTTTTTACACTTATTTTCTACACAGTTTCATAATATTCAATAATAGCTGAAATAAAATTTTAAGTGCATCTGTCAAATGACATAAAAGATTTGGAAAGCAGCATTGCTAGTTCAAAAATATCGGTTATGAAAGTAAGAACATCTAAGTCAGGTGAGTGAGAAGTATTTGTACTTGAATAACAAATTTCGAAATTACTGTGTTACCTTCACGTTTCCTGAGAGCTCTACAGAACCTGAGGAGGTGATCCAAATCAGATCTATTCCTAACCAGCAAAAAAATAAAAGAGGACAAATAACATTACCTGCAAATCATGATACTGAACAGCTCTAAAGAAGTGTTGTCATTAGCCACAGTTTATGATAAAGATAATTCACAGTAAAGGTTTGAAGACCATTCCATGGCGTTCTTGGTCAGCTTTATACAGTATGTGCTTTCAAGAGCCCTTTTGCCAAACTTCCTGATACAGGGGAAGCAAAATGAGCAAGATCTTAATCTACAGAGAAAGAAACAGGATGAACATGCATTTTCTAGGACAAATTCCTTACACCCATCAGCTTCGAGCAGTCTGGAGTGAGGGTTTTCCTCTCAAAATATTTCGCTGAACAGCTTCCTGAGGGAAGTTTTACAGAGCAATGAGGTGTGAGCACAACTGACAGGACTGGATTTGTTTTTCATAAACTAAAGTATGTATTAAGAGCTTATGTGCACATAAACATTGCCCTGGATGAAGCAAAGGCAGTACAGTAGTGACATAACTGCAAAGTTCATTGCAAGTTTAATGAATATGAGAAACCAAGGAAAGTTTCTTCTTTGTAGTCTCAAGTAATTCACATACTAAAATTCAGTCCAGAATTTTACAGAAATTCACAGTGAACTGAATTCATGTATTAATGTTGCAATGTATTAATTCAAATTACATGAACAGAGCACTTGCATGAATTTTCGGCCATTGGATTTTTAACTCTTTGTCCCACTTCAGATTGTGAGTAAAATTGCATTTCACTTTAAAAATACAAGCACTTTTCAAAATTATATTCAAACAAAGCACATGTACTAGATGACTTTCCTGCCAAGTCATCAAGACATTCAAGGTTCTCTCCGTAATTTTTCATTTTAATAGTTCCATTGCTTATTGTATACAACAATACTCTTCTCCAAGCTGATCTGGTGAGAGGCTTTGTTTGGGTTTTTTTCCAGTCATCCTTCACTAAAATCCCAGAAATGTAATTTCTACTTTTTCTCTCAGTATTTATACCAGGACTAAGCCAAAGATTAAAAAAAAAAGAAAAAGGAGATACCTTGCCATGACCACAGCCCCTGTATCATAACGCTGTCATGGGCAATGCTTCTACACCAAAAACCTAATAGTTCCACACAAGATTAATTTGATCTACTTGATAATTAGTCCTATAATCTTCAGCAGACCTGCTAGGGAGATCAAGAATGGATGTGGATCAAGAACTTTCATTCTTCATTTCTTTTAACTGTCATGGAATGCAGTGCTACATTAATTAATTGTGTGGGGCTTGAATCATGTTGATGTTTTGAGGTAAATACTACTCTGGATTTAATCCTTTTATTTGTTTTCTCTCTTTTGTAAGTATTCTCTAAATATCGTGTTGCATTAGACTGTTATTGTCAGAACATCAAAGCATTTCTGTTTGTTTCTCAACTTAACTTTCATTAAATTCTCACACGCGCACGCAGAACCACCGAGTTTCCCTGAAAAAGAGGTGGAGAGGAACATTTTGCAAGGGTTGTAGTGAGAGGACAAGGGGGAGTGGCTTTAAACTGAAAGAAGGTAGATTTAGATGAGATATCAGGAAGAAATTCTTCCCTGTGAGAGTGGTGAGGCCCTGGAACAGGCCGCCCAGAGAAGCTGTGGCTGCCCCACCCCTGGAAGTGTCCAAGGCCAGGTTGGACAAGGCTTGGAGCAACCTGGTCTAGTGGGTGGCATCTCTGCCCATGGAACCGGATGATCTTTGAAGTCCCTTCCAATCCAAACCATTTTATGAATTAGTGAAGACACTAATTTGGAGGCTCAAGGTGACTCCTTACCTTTGAAACCAAAAAAGTGTTATAAACATCACGTGAAAAAGCAGATGTGGCTAAACCATGGCTAAGATACTGAGAAGGCATGTCTCAGAAAACTGAGGTTTGTCCAAAGAAATACACAGGATCATAAATACTGGCAGGCTAGAGGTAAGAACACAGGCAAAGTAAAAGGATGCAGAAAGTGATTTAAGATCAGCTTATAAGACTAATGAAACCTAGTAATATATCCTTCTTCAAACATATAAGGAATAGAATACCTGTCTAGGAATCTGTAGAAGCAGTCACTGTTTAAGATATAAAAGGAGTGCTCAGGGAACATAAGGTTATTGTATTAAAAAAAATTTAAAAAAAAACAACTGTTTTGGTTAATTTTAAATTCTTTTTTTACTATTAGACAGCATAAAGATACTCCTTTACAGGATGCCCTCATAGTATTTTTCTGCCCCCTTCAAATCAAAGGGCTGCTGGAAGACACTATAATAAGACATAAGAACTTTGAACACTCTAAACAATAACAAGTCACTGGGCACAGGTGGTGTTCACCTATGACCTTCTGGACAAATCTACAGTGAAGCAGCTGAACAGTCAACTGTGCTTTGAAGCCTCTTGCTTAAAAAGTGCCCAAGTACAAGAAGTCACACATAAGGGACCCATTTCGAAAAACAGTTCAGGAGAGAAGCAAGTGCACATTACTGCACATGAATCCCTGCAGATGGAGAACTGCTTGAAACTACTACAAGAGTAATTTTTGAGCACATAGGTAGGTGTGATATATGGGGAAAGGGTCAGCACGGATTGCGTAAAAGGAAGTCACACTGCACAAATCTGTGGGAATTCTCTGAAGAAGTCAGTTGACATAATATTCCAAAGAAGCTACAAGAAATTAAGTTACCATAATTGCAAGGAAGAACAGAAGGAAGCATTTGCATGACTGAATAATTAGTTTTCGTTTATAAGTAGCTATAAGTTTAAAAACACAGTAAATTGCAATAAGCAAAAGGATCTTCAATTTCTTTCCTTTTTCTTTTCTTATGCAGTTCAGCAATTTACCAGTGATTCTATACAGAGTTATCTTTTCAAATCCCACTGTTTTAGCAATGTGGGGTTTTTGCTAAAACCTCATATTCATACAGGGTGAACTTCCTTCACCTCCTTTCAGAAGACCCCGGATTTCCAACCCTACCTTTCCTTTATGATCTCCAAAGATTTAGTCTTCAAATCTACACAGCCCTAAAGCTCAGATAAGCTTCCAAGCAACTGCACCAAAGCTAATGTTTGCAAAAGAACTTTTTTTGTTTGTGGTGAAAGACCTACCTTTCCCTCCACAGTTCAGAACAAAGCTGTCCAAATGTAAGAGCAAGCATTCTCATGTTGTTCCAGAACATGACTGTGAAACAGAAGCAGCTGCAAAAGATGCAATTCTGCTTTAAGCTTCCTCACTAGCCTGTTTACCTGGGTAGATACAGAAATGTCTGCCTCTGCAAGTCAGCAGAATTCACCCCAGCTTTCTCCTTGCAAGATAATGAACTGGTCACAGGACAGGGATTTTCAGCAAACAGTGTCACCACAGTGAAACACAAGATAGAAGAGAGGAGAGTGAAATCTGTTTGGTTTCTCTCTCAAACGTTCTGTGATGGCATGACTGCACAAATTAGCAATGGTGTTAATCAAAGCATGTTTGTTTTCCTCTGTCATATGAAAAGTGAATAACCCCAGGTGTAATGTTTGGTTTGGTTCCCATGCAGTATCTGCCTAAATGAATATGATGAATGAAATGGTTTTAGCAGTTCTGCAGCAAAGGCAGCTCTGCACTACTTACCTCTGGTACAGTGTGTACTTAACACATGAATAGATTTCACAATATAAAAATACACATTAACATTGTGAACTTTGGTGCAAATTCTATATACTAGAAAATGTATGCAGGTTTTCTCTTCTCTCTATAGAAAAATAGTATAAATTATTCTGGTGGTTCATGGCAATTTTAAAATATATTACCTCTAATACACCATGTTCCGTTATGAATCATCAGAGGAAGAGTGTTTTGATGATGTATGTTACAGTTTACAGGCTCTCCTGATGAGGCAGATAATACACTGATGTAATGCATTCCAGGGATTTAGCAGGAAAAAATTCATTTTTGTTCTCTTTAGATGATTATACATGGACACAAGCTATGCTCAATTCACCCTTGCTGACATCAGAATTTATAAGACCAGATATCCAACAATGTCATGGTGGCAGGAAAGGATAAAGACCATGTCTAGCAAATACATAATCAACATCCCAATCTATCAATTACAAGAGAGAGCCTTGATTCCCATCCCTCTTCAGCAGCAGCACAATTGTTACAGCTCAGCCTGCACATGACCCAAGTGCATGGTACCTTCCCAAAGGTACTCACGTGTGCATGGTCCAGTCACCTGAAGGAAGAACCAAGGAATTAAAGCATTATGATACTGCAGCTCGAGCCAAAAGGGAACATATCATAAGCTCTATTATCAACTTGCCTCCCTAACACTTCCTTTAAGAACTATTCTGAAGAGCTTCAGGTACAAGGAACATGGGGAAGTTGAAGAGGATGGAATTTCAGACTCTGCTCTCTTGCCTTCCCAGCCAAAAGGAAAAGAAACCCTTCAACTTTACTGCAGTACAGTTTCCTTTCATAAGTCTTTTACAAGTTAGTAAATAACAAAATAAATAATGTTCTGGGTAAGCACAATTGACATCACTCTACAGTCAAAAGCAAGACTATAGCTCCTTCAGAACATGCAAGTATTCTGTAAAGGTCTTGAACATTCCAGTTTAGTTCAGTCTGACTAACGGCTTGGTTCAACACTGTCACATGATACTCAGGATGTCCACTCATCTGCATTCCAGTCTTTGCAGTACCATTGCTTTGCTGCATCTTCCTGCCCAGCTCTAGGGACTGCTCTGTGCAGCCACACTGCTTGTTTCACCCAGGGATGGCTGTCCCACAGCTGCTTCACATTCAGAGTGGGCTCAGAATCCTGACGGCTCTAAAGCACCAGGGAACAAGCATCTCACTTCTTGTAAAGCAGAATTTCCAACCATCGTTTTAGTGCCGCTGGTGTGACCAGGCAAAATCAGATGCAGATTGAAAGTGGGAGGTGCAGGGGATGGGGATCATTAGGCTGCATCTCCCACTGTGCCTCAGCACTAACTCACCCCCTCCCGAAGGCAGCTTCCCTCCAGTTCCCTAAGACTATATATGGGATGCAGATGTTAGTCTTGCACATCAGGTCCTGCACAGATTAGAAGCTGAAGCACTACTTGTAGCTGAGAAATGTGCTGTCTCCTCAGTGAAACACTGAGCTGTGGGTCTGCCCTTGTCACATCTGCCTGCAGGAGTCCAACTTGCCCCATTACACAACACAGACAGGCAGTGTCCCTTCATTCATGTCATGGCAGCCTCTGTCTCCAACTACCTTCCAAAGCCATCAGACGCATTTTAATAATTATATGAATATTACCACAAGTATAACCCTATATAAATTACATTTTAGTTTACAGAAGATTTGCTCATCCTGTTTGCAAGTCCCCAGTCCTGCTACAACCACCTAAAGCACAAATACTGACACATTTGATACCATGGGGCATTAAAAACAGATTCTTCTTTTTACCGTTACATTTAATCTGTCAAATTTGCATTATTAAGCAACAGTAACACATGACAGACTTCTAAATGCCCATCTAGTACACTGTTCTCAATACCTGACATAGTTATTAGTATCAACTAAAAATGGTCATTATAAATTTGTTATGGAGCAATTAGCCATGGAGCAATTCACATGTTGCACCAATTTCCTACCCACAATACACAGCTTTTTCAGAAGCTAATTCTAATTTAAGTCTTGACAAGATTGCACTGCCTTCAAGAACTGTAATGAAAAGCAGTTCCTGTGCTCTGTTCCTTTGTGCACAGAAGTAACAAGAAAAGAGCACAGCTGCTGTTGAGAATTTTGACTCTCAAGCTAAACAGGAAAGCGTTGATGACTACTTTGGGTATCAGACATCTACAGAGGGAAAACAAAATAAGAGCAATGAGTAACAAGGAGATGATCCTATACTGTTCGGCTAAAACAATGCCAGGATTATCCATTCGTTATTCTACTCCAGTAACTATTTCCACACCATTGTTCCCCTTGGCTTTCAGATGAACAGAGATTATTCTGTTGTTGAAATGCACACAGACCCACTGAAGGAGCCTACAGCAGCACATACCAATACTACATCAACACCAAGCCGCTTGTCTCTCTCAGATCAAGTACTCCCAGGAGTCTGTTTTCAGCATCTCCACTGTTCTACCCTGCCAGTTTCCTCTGGTGTCTCTTCCATTTTTTTGAGAATGAAATTCCTATTACATTTAATGAGGCGCATACACAACCAGAGCAATCACTGCTTTGTGCACAGCAAATGATTTCTAGGATCAACATGTCATCTTAACAGAACTACCTAGCAGAGAGCGAAACACAATCTTGCTCATTTTACAGAGTGGTTAGGTTGCATCTCTGATAATTTTATCACTAATGATTCACTTTGAGTCAAAAAGGCAGGAATTTCAACAGGAATTCAGCTCAGTGGTAACAGAAGGAACTTGGTCTGAAATTTTTCATCCTTTGGGCCTCGTTTAGATGAGCCCTTTGATTTAAACCTCTGTAGGTCTCATACAGAAATACTGAGAAAGGACAGACAGAGGATAACTAACTCAGCTTCACAGAACTACCTCCAGCTTACTCGTTCTTCTTTCTCATTAAAAGACTCCTCAGAATCCATGAAGAGAAATTGATCTGCAAGTCAGGCTTCTTCAATGACAATAGGTAAGTATTAGCAAACAAAACTGAGTTATATGTTAGTGCTATCTCCACTGCAATCTCAGAGAACAAACTGCTCAGTGTGGTCATGAAAACTCCACTGGAGTCAGTCCCTCTGTCAGAGGGTGCAGTTCTCCCTAAACCCCTTTCAGTGAAAACTGGCCAGCCTGCCAGTCTCTGAGCTGTTCTACGAGGCTGCACTCGGTCTTAGTTTTATCTTGAGCATTGCACTCCTTTCAAAGTTTTCCTTTTTCTTCAGTCTTTACAGGTGTTCAGTCTGTTGTTAGAGTTCCTCTTATCCCTTTATTGATAGAAAAGCCAATTTAGAGGAGTTCTTTATCCCTGCATCCTCATGCTGTTAGCCACACAGACTGATCACAGTGAAATACTTCCCTATCTCTGAGCTGGATCAGAGATCACAGATATCATTTATCAGGCACACTCATGGATTTACATAAACTTTCCAGAAGAAAAGGAGGACAACAACTACCAGCCACAACACCAGAAGGGTTTCAACAGCTTTCCACTTTGTCACAGTAAGAACCAGCTGTAAACTCTAAGCCCACTGTGTACTGTATCTCCAGCCCCACGGAGTCATAGTAAATATTGCACTATATTTCCTGACATATCCTCACTACTCCTTTCAAAAGCAAGCAACAAGTTTAAGAGAGAGGTGATTTGTTATATCACACAGTGCAGTGGAGGTGGAACAAGAGAGGTTAAGACTTCCCACACACACACAGAGGACAGCCAGGTACTGCAACAGGTTACCCAGAGCAGTGGGTAACCTGTTGCAGTACCTGGCTGTCCTGTGTCCTCTGTGGTCTCCACAAAACATTTAGCAGTAGGTTGGACTAGAGTCCTCTGGAAGTCCCTCCCAACCTGAGTTATCCTATGACTTTATGATGCAACAAAACCAAATTTACTTCTCTTTTTTTATGGAATGTTTGCTCTCTATTCTTATACATACACCACATCTTTTTATTCAGTGATAGTCATTGATGCTTTGATTCTGTTGCCATAAATAAAAAAAGTATTTGCAAAAAAACCCCAAATGAAATCACAGAGTTATTGGAATACAGCTTCTGGAGCAAATATGTCATCTACAATAAGCAGCAAGAAACCAAGAAGCAGAGTCTGGACTAGCAATGTATTCAGAGAAATATATTTTAAACCTAAATATCTATGCCCCGTTGTCACGCATCATTTACAGATTGGCAGAAAGTGCAGCAGAGTCTGGATTTTCACCAAAGTATTTCCTCCATTGCCGGTTAAGCAGGGGGGCAGGGGGGAATCTCAGATAAATCTGATGGAAATAAATGTGCAGACTTCATACTGAAGTGAGTAGCTTTTTTTCTGTAAACAACAGTAAAAGTGAAAAAGAGAGGAAGAGAATAGTTGCTTTTTCATTATTATTTGGACAGAAGCAGTTAAGTGAGGGAAGAAAAGGAGACAGATCTTTACTCAATGTTTCCTCTCTCTCGATTGTAAGTAGAATTAATGAATGACAATCCTCCCAGCAGACTTCTATTTTCCTTCCTTGATACCCTGCTCTCTCCCCACACTGGTAAGCTCCTCTTGCCATTTTCAGGGTATGTTCTGCAGGAAACTGTTCCTTACTCAGCCAAGTGAATGCCTCTTTGTGTTCACGGAGAGGACATGGACAAATCCCTAACTGCAGGACAGGCTCTCCTGAAGAAGCACCCTGAATACATTTTCAGCAAAGCCAGGGACAGGGCTGTGACAAGCAGCAAACACAATACATCCTCTCTCAGATGTCAGGAAGAAAAAGAGGGAGTAATAAGCCTTACCTTGGATGTACCCTTCTGCTACTGCAAACACAGCTGGTTCCACTGCCTCCAGATGGGAAGGGGCAGAAAAAAATCTGCATTTCAGGCAAATGGTGGTGGCACATCCTGGACCTCTAAAGTCCTAAATTAGGAGTTTACTTAGTTGCTTTTGGCACAGAGGGACATACGGGACTCAGTTATGAGGGTTAGGTCAGAGCTAAACACAAAGTAGGAACATTGCCTTGTTCCCGGGTAGTTTTTCCTCAATTCTATTATTAGGGTGAAGTATTCCACTCAGCCAGATCTCTGACTTAACAAAGACGGGGAGAAAACAGAAAAAAAAAAGATAACAGCCCTGGAATTGGAGAAGTCAAGCATAGTTTTACAGCTGACACAGATTCTGGACAGGACCTGTCTGAGGCTGTGACACCTCGAAAGGAACATCCTCTATACAGCAGTTAGTGGAGACCCACTAACCTCTTAGTTCCTGTAATACCACCACCTAAAGTGACTGAGAATGCCCTCAGATCCTCTTTAAAAAGACTGCCAGCCTCGGGCAAAATCCCATTTACTGTTTCTCCTGCTTTTGCTGCATTCAAGCCTACACAACTAAGCCCGCATCAAGGTCTGAAAGGTCAAGGAAAAACATACCGAACTGTGCTGTTATTCTGGAAATACCCATTTCAACAGTTGTTTCTTACGTTTCTTTTAAAGAGTCTACTTTGCTCCTGGTCTGTAAGCAGTCACAGTGTCAGGCAGATACTCACAGGGAAATAGAGACCTAAAGGATGTTGTCAAGAAACTATCACCAAAACAAAAGGATGTTCAATCAAGTGAATATGGCTCAAAGTACTTTCCAGGTGACCCATTACGTTTTCAGTAGACTCATTAAAACTAATACAGGTTCACCATTCAGAATCTTGATACAGGTTTATCACATGGCAGATCATTTTAGAAAAGGAGACTAATTGAAAAAACAATGGCTGGTTTGTAAACTGATTATAGTAGCAACAGTGCCAAAATATTTTGCTCCAGCATGTTTTACAACAGCTGGAATAGAGTAAACACACAGACAGAAACAGTGTCTTAGGTAGAAGTATTATCTTTCACTAGACCAACTAGCACTCCTGGGAAAGGCAGAAAATATTCCAGATATAAAAGCCCTTTTCATGCCAGAAATAGAAGGAGCAGTTTCCAAGGTACATGAGTTTAGCAGCACTGATTAAAGTTTAGGTATTGATTAAGTAAAATATTTTTTAAGGAAAGGAGAATTTAAAAAAAAAATAATAAAAAATATTCTTGCAAAAATATAGCTTAAGACCATTGAGAATTTAAATCTAACCATGTTGCAAGAGTATTTCTTGAAGAGAAAAATAATATGGACAAGTGTAAAGAAGTCCAGATACAACAACCAACCAGGTTATCTTGCTTTTCAGCATAGGGCATTCCTTTTGGTAGGAAGAGTAGTTCCAAAACCCCTTCAAAATTCTACATAAACAGCTTCCCTTTGCACAGCCATTGTAGCTAGAGGTAAACCAGAAAACCCACTCTAATTTGGGCCAATCATCACTTACATTTTTGTCTACTTCAAACAGGTGAATGCACTCACTTTTTAGTTTGCCATTAGGACATTACTAGTTTATGAATTCTGTTCCAGAGCCTGTATTGTCCCTCCAATTCTTCTTCCTTTTCTCCTTATCTACAATACTTTGATTCTTTTGCAAAAACTGCAATTAACATCTTTTTGCAAAAGAATCAACGGGTTTGATACATGTAGCAACCCAGTGCTGCAAGCTAAAATAATCCATGCTTTATTTGAGGGAATATACTTACAAACCAGAAAGTAAAGTATATGTAGATTCTTAGTTCCATTATATAAGAATTAGTATGAGTCCTTTTACAAACTCTTGCCTGCATTAGGGAAATATCAATACCTTTCTATCATTTTAATGATGTTGCAGGGTCAGCTGAAGCTAATGGAATTGCACCCTCGATTAATTCAGACCAATTAGGAAGCAAATTAACCGAAGGCTTCTCACTCTTGCACAACAACAAGTTGTGCAAGCTTTGTGCAACCCTTTGTGCAAGCCTCAACTGCTGTGTGCTCCACCTCTCTGCCAGAATCGCAGCCATGGCAGTGCTGGTTGAAGAAAATACATGTGTGTGCCTGAGCTACTGCTGAACAGTGGCTGAGGGTTCAAAGGGTCCTCTGGAATTCAACTCACATCTCCAGTCACTGCAGGGGGATCAGCAACCCCGAACAAAAGGATGCACTAGAGCAGCAGTGATCAGAGGTAACAGTTTCAGCCACAGCTCCATCCATCAGGGCTGTCTGGTGACAACCCCAGAAGGGTCACAGAGATGATGCATGTGGATCCTGCTCTCCCTTTTCTGTGACACAGAGCCATGTAACAGCATCCACTCCTGTCTGATCCTTTTACATTAGCTTTTACCCAGCTGAGCTAACTCTGATCCCCTTCAAGTCGAGGAGACTTTGACACTTGAATGCTGATGGGCTTTTACCCTTTTACCTATAAGAGCATTCAGGATTTCATAGAACTCTTAGACGTACTACCCTACTGCCAAGAGCCTGGAGCACTACAGGGTGTATCCCCTATGGCCTTTCCTTCTCCTTGCACTTCTACAAAGAGATGTCCTGCCCTGCCCGTGCCTCCAGACCCTCTTCACGCACCGATGGGAAGTGTCACTGCCTCTCACAAACAACCCCACCTATCCAGACAACAGGGTTTGCAGAGCGTTTTTGGAATTCCCGTAACCTTTGGCCGATTTATATTTTCATGTTGTTTAGGAAGAGACAGCTAAAGCTGTTCAGAGGGACAAAAAACGCCACAAAATCAAATCAGAATGTCAAAACAGGTAGCATTTTAAAAGACTAATTTTGGAAAGATGCATCATACACACAGCGTCCACAAACACCGCTTTTACTTGAACCATTTCAAGTTAATTTGCACTGAATTCTAATCAACATTACCAAATGCTTATGATCCAGGATGTTCTGTGATTGAGCAAGGGTGTTTTCCTTTTCTTCTTTTC
This sequence comes from Lepidothrix coronata, assembly GCF_001604755.1. Taxonomy (NCBI): domain Eukaryota; kingdom Metazoa; phylum Chordata; class Aves; order Passeriformes; family Pipridae; genus Lepidothrix; species Lepidothrix coronata. The sequence continues at coordinate 3,609,610 of NW_016690304.1, forward strand.
CTCCTGATGGACATTGCCATGAGAACTACAGCGAAATGCATTCCTCCTACTCTGGTAATAAGGTATATATTCAATTTTAAATTATAAAAGGCAATACTTTTTTTGGTGTTGTTACTTTTAGTAACACAAATCAGGCCAGCTGGAGATGTTATCTCTACCCTGGAGAGTCTTGTGCAATGTTTTAAATTGTAAAGGGAAATGAATGATTCTAGCTTTTATGACAACACAATTCACAGTGACTTCTCCTGGTATTATTTTTCTGGGAATTGCTGCACACTGCAGACTCACATAAACTTCTATGAGCACCTTGAGAGAAATATGCATTTAAAAGTTTATTTAGGCAAGGTAAAAGATTACATTGAGAAGAATACATTAGCATACACTAAGCAGAATAGAGCCAGATCTCCACTCTGGCTTCATTTTCCTCATGCATAAGTGGACAACTTATTTTAAAATTCCTACTTCCAATTGGATGCAAAGTTCTAATCTTCACATTCCAGTCAAGCCCAACAGACAGAAACACAAATTCTTTTGTGAGAACAACTGAAAACATTCTTCCCAGGCATCGTGAGTGACAACCTGAGTGACATAACTGTAACTGGGTTTTATTAAAAGTTTCCAAAAGTAATTTAACAATATTGATACGAAAAAATAATTTCTCAAGCCAAAATAGGAGTAAGAATCACAAGGGTTTCTGTGGATTTATTATACATTAGTTCAGTTTAGATTCTGGGATAGATGGCACAAATGGAACACAAGCAGTGAAGGTTGATAAGCCTGAAGGAATAACACTGGCATTTTGCAGAATTCTTGTGTCTTACAGGCAAATTTTTCATTCTAAATATCCTCTGTAACACCAGGCTGCCCACCTTCCATTTGACATAAAAGTGCACCTCTCTCCTAAACAACTGTTTGCAGACAATAGCAATTATAGTGATTTCCGTGAGGATTTCATCAAATTGCCGCACACCCAAATTCCAATGAAAAAACAGGTTTGAAAGAAAAATGGCCAAGTTCCCTTTCCACAAATAAGCTTCACAAATAGATCTGTGGATACTATAAGAGAGGGAGGAGAAGAACAATTTGGAAACAGCACTCAGTAGTAACTGGTGGCTGAACACAGAAATATACCCTGTCACGTCCTCATATTCTAAGTTCTTGCTAGAACACGTATTCCATAAAATCCAAGAGATCTGACCCGAGCTAACTATCTCAATTCACTTTCAGCCCACATTCCATCCATAAAAAGACCATAACTAAAGTTCAAATAAGGATTCTGACAACGTTTAACATCCAAAGATCGATTTGAATAAACATCCTTAAATGAAATTTAAAGTCAGTCACGTCTCAAAATAGAAATTATATAAATTGCCCTTTTTCTATCTCTTTGTTTCACTTCCCTAGTTGTATTCTTCAAACATTCAAAATAATATTAACCTTAGGGACAGACAGTTAAGATAACTCTATCTTCTGGCACAGCTGGCAAGAAGCAATGCACAAAAAGAATGGACTAAGAGTTCGTTCTGCAGTAGGAATTGGTATTTTGATATTAAGTGTATCTGAAGAAATTACAGCAATAAATTTTCTTCACTCAGGAGAAATATCAACCTCATAGTTCTGTAGTTCCTCAGGAAACTGCCAGAAAAGAAATTTGTTTCTCTGGGGAATATGGAAAGAAGTGGACTCGTGTACCAGAGACACTTGAATTTATCCCTGTATCTGTCTTGAATGTTATATATTTAAATATAAGATTTGTAGATAACAGTAGTCAGCCTTCTCCCTAGTGTGTTGCCATCTCCACAGAAACATACACAGCTACTCCCTTAAAAGAGAAACAAACTGATTTGACTGAAAATGAGGATTTTGGTTTTCTCACAAAATTGCAAAGATTCCTCAGAAAAATAGATAAAAATATTTCCAGTTTGCTGATTTTATTACCCAGTCCAGTTTTAGGCAAAGTGTGTTTTCATGCACTCCATCCTGAAGTGGTAAGTAATCATTCCATCTTTTCCTTTGAATGGAGTTCAGAATAAGCAATTTTAAAGAGTTCTTATGTATAAACATTTGCACAAATAAAACTGACAATGGAAAACCAGTAGGAGCAAAGGAGCATGGGACACAACGTGGTTGGTCTGCTTTGTCACTCTCCTAAAAGAGGGGAGAAAAGTTGTATATGCTACATTGCTTATAGTTTATATGTAGACAAAGAGCAGAGGTTAAAATACCATTTAAAAAGTAATTTTCCACATATGAGACAGAGAAAGAGGGGTTATATTTGGTTGGTTGTGTTGCCTTTTGTGTGGTCAGGGTTTTTCATATATGACAGAGATTTTAATAAGCTTTACTTAATTGCTTCTGAAGGGTTCTTGCTGGAACCAATCCCTGCTCTTTAAGAACGTAACAGGCATATGATTTTTTGTAAATATAAAACAATTTATTCCCGACGTGTTCCAAAGCTGCATTCTTCTGAGACACTGGAATATGAAGAAGACTGGAAGAAATTAGCATAGGAGAGCAGTCTATAGGAAAGGAGTCTGTGTGGGAGCTGTGCAAGTGAGCAGACAAAGCTCAAAGTTCTGACAGGCCAACAGAGATGACACGCAAAAATAACGTAAGAAAAAGACCCTTGATGGCAGAAGGAGAATGGTGCAAATCTCCAAACTCAGCAAGAAGCTTGGAAACAGTGACCTGTCATTGCCCTGTTCTGTCCCTCTGCACTTCAATTCCTTAGTTTATTCTGGTCTGACAATTGCAGCTTCAGTCTTCTCGAAGCAATCAACAAGTCTATTGCTCAGAAAGAACATCAAACTGATTGTTAGAGCTAAATGGTGGTTTGTCAGGTTGCCAGAATGATTCTTTAGAGGAAATACATTATTACAATTTTAGCAAGTCCATTAACGTTTCAAGTAGCACAGGCATTCATTGTCCCGTGTCAGTGTTAGGGGTGCACACCTACTCCTGGGAAGAGGGATTAACTACTGCTGTAACTATCCTGCTTCACTTCCTTGGGCTTCCAAACATCCTCCCACAGGCACACAGAAACTCTGCTAATTCTTCCCTGTTATGCCGTCAAATGCCAAAGCCTCAATTAAGATCAGAGCCCCAGTGATCAAGACCCAATCCTTGCCTCAGAGAGGTTAAATAGCCAAGACTGGCAAATGGCAGGAGAAATAATGGGGGAAGCTGGAGATAAAGTTGCTTGCCCAGGGTCACAGAGCAGGCCAGGAACAGAATCCCTATCTCCTCTTCCCTTCTGAACAGGTTCGCCTTTTTTCTCACCTTTGGCTGAACTTTCTTCTTTCCTTCTTCTTCTCAGATATGAATAATTCATTCTCCAGCTCTTAGGTCAAGATTTCTGTTCACATACGATAACATTAAGCATAAACTTAAGTTTTATGCTACCATATTAAAAATACTAAAAAGAATGGTAAAATCAAAACTTTTCAGCTAAGAACATTGCTGCTGGTTTCTCTATCCATATGCATTTAGAATTGTTTCTTTTTTGCTGATACTGGTGTAATTAATTCTCTCTCTGCCTGCCCATGGCAAGGATTTAATTTCTGCAATTCATAGCTTGGAATATGAAGAAATTCTGCATTCAGATTAGCTGCAGCACTTCCTTTGCCCCCTAAGTATTTTGAGTTTGTAGAGATTATTCAAATGTGATAACAAAATTCAGTAAAGGCAAACTGTGAATTCTGCTGCTAATAAGAATTCATCACTTTTACATGCAAGACTGGACCACCCATCCAAATGACTTAGAGCCCAAAAGAAATTCTAACCAGTGACTCGCTCTAGATAAACAAAATTGTTGTCTTGTCATTAACTAGACTAAGTTACTGCATTGAATAAAATTCACCAATTTGATGTCTGGAAGTGCTAGATAGAGCTCCTAACTGTGTTAATAAACTGACATTTTTAAAATGGAGGTTGTCCATTGCTCAATTACCCTAAATCAGTTTGTCAAAGAGAGTGTCCTTTAGCTACCTTCTGTTAATTACAGTATAAAATACAAAGTAGTTGTAAATAACATGTCCCAAGACTTTAATAGAAATGTTGGCCACTTTATCTTCTGTCATTCTACTTGAACTCCACGCCCAGATTCTCTACTTTCCTGGTGACATTTTCTTTGAGGGGTACAATAAAAACTACTGCATAATTTTAAATCACCCGTATCAATAAGGACACCATGTGATTATTACTAAGGAAATAAGAATGCTACAGTGGACAGTGAGGATGAATAACAGCAACAGTAGATTCCTTTCCATTGAGCAAACTGATGGAGCACACCTCCCACAGCAAAAACTGAAATTTCTGGGCAGAGTAGCCCCTCTTATCCAACCATCAGCCTCCAGTGAAAACTGCAGGATGTTGGGATTCCTTTGCCTAAATGTCATGACTCTTTGCACAGAGGTTGGTGTGAGTGCAGGTCATACGTAACCACCCTCCAACACTCGTGCAAATTACATCACCTAACTTTAGATCCTGGAATACACCACACCAAGTAGTTCTTAATAGTGTACTTTATATAATAAAATTTCAGTGTAGCATAAGGTTGCAGCTCCGTGAAGGACAAACAGGAGCATTGCTATAGCAACTGTATGAAACCGCTCTAAGTGAGCTGGATGGGAGTGAGAATGATGCATGAGGTGCCTCCCAGGAAGAATCCTGGCTGCTGATGGCTGGTTTCAATGCACCAGCTCCAAGGCTGCTCAGTACCCTCTGGATTCCAGGTGATAAAAGAGGAGACAAACTCCAGACAAACGGGAGGCTGTCCCTCGGTCAGTACAGCAGGTAGGGTGGCACAGCTCTGTTAGGGTGCAGTTCAATGCTGTGACAAGTCAGGGGATAAATTCCTGGAATCCAAAAAAAGGGCAGGTTTCCCCAAATAAAGCATAATTCTTGTTCGCAAACAGTTTTGCTTATAACAAATCCTATGTCAAAAAGAGAAGAGAAACACAGAAAAAATGAAGCCACAAACCCAAAGAAACACGAATCTTTGAGCTGAACAGTGACTTTACTGAGTAACATGTTATAAATCGCCATGAGTGTGAGTGCAGGGTTGGACACAATGACTTCTGGAGATACTTTAGAGTCTGCATCATTCCCTGGTTCTATATAAGCTGCATGTTTGGCCTCACATCCAGAGTTTGCCTTGCCCTTAATTCAGGCCCACATACTACTTCCCTTCAAGAGAAAACGAATGGAAAAGGGTTTTGAAGGCAGAAAACTCCCACTATTTGCTCATGCTTAAATTAATTGAATTTTCAAATAGGAAGCAGAGAGAGAAATATGATTGATTTTTTAAAAATCTATTTCTGGAAAAGCTCCTGTCATTTTTTTCTAAAAAGAATTTCAGAAAGTGGTAGTGGCTGTTTCAGTTCCAAGCAAAGAAACGCTTGAGACCTCAGGATTAGAAACGCTAAAGAGAGAGTGCTCCTACAGAGAAGAGAGCAGACAGAAGGTGTGTGGTTAACTTACTCACCGTTCACACACACCGACATAGAACTTAAAAGAATAAATAATCCATGCAGCCTTAATTACATTACATATCCTTAATCTAAAAGCCTCACGTTTTCTGCAATTTTCATTGAATTCAAAACATAAATGCTTCATTTTTGCAATAATTTTCCCTGCTGCATTGTCTTTTGAAATCCAATAGCAGTGTGAGCAGACAGTACTACTAATTAGTCTGTGGTCATTAGAAGACAGGTTGAAAGATGGACTAGCAATAAAATCAAAACATAGAACCGTATTACTATAATAACTATTTGAGCTAATACTATATATAATTGAACTTCTCTTGCCAGTTTAAGCTGATAGAATCCTGAGTGCCTTATGTTAACATTATAAAACTAGAAACATCAGGAATTAGATAATAAAGAATAGGTGCTAAATACGACATTTAACCTCGGGGCAGAAAAAAGGTCGTGCCAAAATCTTCCCACAGGTAGAAACTGTGTGTTAAGCACTGAACTGCAACTTGGCCCTCACCATTTTCAGCACTGTGCTGCCATAGGGGCATGGGAGGATGTGCAGCAACCCTTTGCTGTGAGCTGTTCCTTACCTTTAAGTGAAGTTTAGCAAAAGTGATCTAAGCCAAACAAACTCTTGCCAGCTGGAGAGGAAGGAGGAGAGACCTCAGAATGTCCCCTACTACTATCGGACATTGGCCTGAGTGGCCAAAGTTACAATCAACACTTCTGGCAAATTAATTACTTTGCAACACACAGGAGTGAAGAGAAACAACCATTACACACAGGAAGGACTATGGGAGTATGAGTATTTATTAAATCTCCCAATGAAAGCTGTGAGTTCACATCACTTTTCTGGCAAAGTACAGTTCAGGTAGCTGAAAGGAACAGGACTCGCCTCCCATTTCAATTGACACAAAAGCATGGTGGCACTGTGCCTTTACATTCCTCAAAAATGTTAGAAGGAAACCAATGTTAAATGGTTCAAAAACTGACCTAGGAGCCTCCAAAACACACTTTTTCCTGAAAGCACTTTAAGGAGCATCCAGACTCTCTTTCCACTAATTTCATTTATGCCAGCCAAGAAGACTCAAATGTTTTACTGGCTGAAGCACCTTCAAAATCTGGCTACTGCTTTACACAGTAAAGTTACTCTTAAGTATGATTCTCTAACTGATTTTTGATCCAAGTATTGCTTACACTCAAAAATTCACTACAGTTTTAACACACTGCTTAATTTAAAGAGGCATATCAGAGACATACATAAAACAATTTCTTACCTGTTTTAGAGTAGGTAAATGAAAAGCACATAAAGAGACATTTTTGGAGTTTGGGTGAGGTTGCAGCGGGACATGAGGATGGACACAACACAAATTTTGGATAACCAGAAGCTATTTGCAAATTTCTAGTTTCATTTATTCCATATTATAGATGAGGACAAATATCAAGGAATGCAGTTTATGTTTCACACCTGCTGTCACAGAACTTGGAAAAACTGATAAACTTTTCTCAGTTTAGTACTACCATAAGGAAACCACATATAAGTTTTTGTCTAAACAAACATTTTGCATCTAGAGTAACAAAACAGAAGGAAGACACAGCTCTTACCTCATTCTTAAGTGCCAGATGGCCCAACGGTGGCCTGTAACTTCTGCAAACAACTTTCCGCCACCTATAAAACCACAAAAATATTTACTATTCACAAAAAAAAAGTCACATTCACACACATCACCAGTCTGAATCCCATTTAATACTAGGCACTCCATTCCAAGTGTGACAGCACCAGTACCTTTAACCCCCAGCCCCAAAATCTGAACTACTTTGAAAACAGACTGAAACTGGTTTATTTCCAGAAACTTCAACTTTATTATTTCTCCACTCTATGAAATAGTTCACATGAATAAACTACAATCTAGTTATATCTTCATAAACAAAGAATTAATTTATGGTAATATAATTAATTCCAACCAGGATATATTTGCAGGAAAAGCATCTCAACTAACTTGATGAGATAAACAGTTGATATTAAAAAGAAAATTGCTTGATGTAGTTAGAATTTTATGTGGATAAATTAGACCTAGTCCTTTCTGAAATGTTGACTGAGAACCTAAAGTGAAACAAAGTCAATACATGTCACGTGCTAATCAAATTACAAGCTGATTAAGTGACAAATCTCAGCTGAAAGTCGAAGCAGAAAATCCTCATCAGGGGAGCAGGGTTTTTAATGGGTTCCTGGAGGCTCTACAGGCTTTTGATAATTCACTTTTTACAATTAGCCACCTGATGGGAAAAAATAACTGTAAAATCTGGAGATGAGACTGAGGAAAAAGTAAGCAAGAAGCAGGGCATGTAATGGGTGCACAACAAAAAACACCAGTGGAATCCAGAGCAACAGGCACTTTAACACTATTAAATGTAAACACAGGCAAACATTTTGGCACACAATGCTGGGAGAAGGAACCATTCTGAATTACTGTGTCACAGGATACCAGTAGGAACTCCAAAGTGTTTCACTTGTTTACTGTATTTTGTCCTCTGACAGAATGAACTTCAGTTCTTCAATGTTTTTAATTTTAAAAGGCCACATGTGTGTGAGAGGGCTCATCTAAAGGTACATACATGTATATACAGTAGGATGTTCTTCCTTGGGGTAAGAAATATGGGGAAAGTCTGCTATTTACACAAAAAGATTAACATGTTGCCATAGAGATTTGATTCATTTTTTTTTTATGGATCCAAGTTCCTTCTTAAGGTGAGGAATTAAACACTCCTGTGTCATGACACTCCAACCAATGTGCTAGAATGAGTGACAACCAGTAATTCCTTCTGTCCAACATGTTCCTGAGGACTAGGAGATGAAGTTACAAAAAGATACAACCCCAAACATGCTGAAGATGACTAAAACTCCCCATAAGTCAAAATTCTGTTTCTTAATTCTCAATATATTACTGTAATTTCAAAATTATTCATCTCTCTTACTATTAAACTTGTCTTTAAAATACCTAGTTTGAAGAGGGCCATGGCCAGCATTTTAAGCATCTCCAAAACAACCTTTTGCAAAACCGACTAACAAAGAGCAAGCAAAACCACAGCCTATGGGATACCTTGAGACCACGTGCCAGCAGCATGATTACAGTGAATCAGAAACAATGTGCATGCACACTGATTTCTCTCATCAGGTTCAGAAACACTGCAGGCAACCTCTTCTTCACATACTTTGTTTTCAGCATCATATCCTTGTTTATAAATTCCAGCAGTACCACAATACATACAATGGAAATTACTTGCTAGCAAAGAAAGTACAAGATTTGTAGAACTAAAAATTAGTTTTCCTTGCAATAGTCAAAAGTTTGGCTTAAAAGCTTCTGTGAAAGGTAACAATTGTCCTTTCTTCAGATAGGACCGTTTCATAAATAATAAATCATATCATCATATTCACTGGCACAGGTTGCCAAGAAACTGTGGATGCCCCATCCATGGAAGTGTTCCAAGATTGGGTTAGATGGGCATCTGAGCAACCTGCTCTAGTGGAAGGTGTCCCTGCTCATGGCAGTGAGGTGGGAACTAGATGATTTTAGAGATCCCTTCCAGCCCAAACCATTCTATGGTCATACTAGCTTAAGAACACAACTAACTATTTTCTTCGAAAGCAGAGTTCTCAGAAATCAGTTTATTCAGCTGCACAGGTTAAAGAAATGAAGGGGGTTGGGGGTGGGGGGGCGTATCTCAGAAGTTATAGTTCCGTTATCTCAGGTATAGTTCCGTTTCAGAACTGGAACGTGGTACCAGTTCATGTTGGATACAACCCGGTGCCCCTTGCTAATTGCTGTCAAAAAAGCGGACTCTCATTCCCACCCTCTGCCCTCAACCACTTGTTCACAGTCCTCTCCCTACCCTGGGCCTCCTGCCCATGCTGATCTGAGGAAAAAAGCAAATCCAAATAGCAAAACAATCCCCATCATCTTTCTATTAAAGGACACAATCCAGTAATATTTCTCAAGTTATTTAGGGACCCAGAGAGCCATATATACGTTTCCAAACCCAGCCCTTGTTTGTTAAAAATCTGCAATGTTCAAATGAATGATGGGATTCAAATTTGATATTAAATGGCACATATGCCTCAGATATGACTATAGCCATTAGTGTTCGTATCTAATATTCCAGCATCTCCTGTGGTAAATTATTTCCTGTAACTGAGAAGTAATTATCACAAAGTTATTGGGTTATCAGACTTCTAATGATCCTATAATTGCTTTCATTATACAATTGATTTGTCACAAATGCTCATATTACAAATATTATTGACCTCCTGCCACTCCTATAACATAATTAAAGCTGCAGATCAGCTTAACACATTGCCCTCCTGTGCTGCTGAAGACACATCACAGAAGCCACAAAGTACCTGCAGAGTCACTTCTTGGCTCAGCAGCAGCGTGAGACTCAGGGCAGATGTTATTTTGCCATCTATTCTCTGAATTCTTACTTTCTCCATACTTTACCTTAGTGTTTCATACCTTAACTCTGTTTCTTTATTTGGCCACACTTCATTTACCCCCACTGCTTCGTATTTCTCTCCATGTACAAAACTTACTTCCTACTCTGCAGTTTTCCTTCGGACGCTTGCTACGCTTGTGCCAAAACCAAATGAGTTTCTGCTTTCCTTTGCCTGCTATTTTTCTTTTTGATAAAGTAACAGCCCAAATAATTCACTTTCTTTTTTTTTTTTCTGAGTGTTCGACTTCTGCCTTTTAGCACAATTATTTTTCCCATTCATCTCTCTCTGGAGATTTTGCTGAATCTATCTGAAAGTTCAGATGAAGGAAGTGCAAGTACCACATCAGTCTTGTTTTAGCAGCACCCCCATCCCAGCCTATTAAGTTTGGTAGATTTAGTGGGGCATTCTTACCTTCCACAAGCTGCTGTTCTGAAACAACATGACAGCTTTGTGAGTAACCTTTTGAAAATGAGAGCCCTAAAATCTAATATTGTTAATACATTTATTCAAGGTTGCTACTTTCATATAAACCTAACATACAAACCCATCTTCTCCTTGTTTTTCTTGCCTGACAACTTAAGTTTAACTGATCGAGGATAAGGTGCCTGCAAGCCACGGGGAGTTAATATAATTTACACACTGACTCCTAAAAGTCTGTGAGGTCATTAAACTATCCATCTGCCTACATGTCTTTTCCTGCATCTCAGAGATGACCACACTTTAAAAGCCATAGAGGATTACAAATGCAGAACGAGGGAGGAAAAAAATCATGTTTAACATTATTCTATCCTCTAGAACCAACCCAGTATGATTAAGAATTAGGGGACTAGGGAAACATAGTACTATAAAAAAACCAGATGTCCATAATAGTAGAAATCCTGCAGTGTGAGAATTAAAGTGTATCTTTTAGGTTGTAAAAAAGGAAGATAATACCAATAACAAATAACCAAAAACAAATAAAAAAAAATCTAAAATACACAAACCATTAAAAACCCTAGAAGTAAATTTTGGTCAAAAAAAGTTAAAAATAACAAATATTTTAGGGCTTTGGCCATTTCTGACATTTAAGTTACTGCATTATTAAATGAAAAGGAAGGAAAAAAAACCCCAAAATTTCCCTAACAAATATATGAATCACTGTTGTCTGAAGTGAGAAACAAATATCCAGTAAGTCTCTAAAATATCTCTATTTTTAGGCATAACTCTTGCCTGTGTAGGAATCTGAAAGGCCATATCAGGAGCAGACTACATCTGATTCCAGGAGCAGAATAACAGCACCAGACTTGCACTGAAGTTACACCAGTGCTGATCAGGGCCAACTTCACTGAAGTCAAGGAAAAGAGAACAAATCTGGCCCATCCCTCAGTAACCACACGCCCATTTTCTCATAGGCAATAAGAACATTAAGCAGTAAACATGCAGAGGAATTTTAAAAGGCAAATTTCAGGATCCATACTGTAATTCTCTAATGCCCTTCACATTATGTCACCTTTTAGCTGTTTCCAAGGCTCTCCATAAATTACCAATATTATACTCCAAGAACATCTGGTCAGCTGTGTGATGGTTTATATCAGCAGAGGAGGTCTGCAAACAGGTGGGAAACAGCTGCCTCATTTATCCTGCACACCACTCATTTAGATCACAAAAGTGACAGAAACAATAGGAGAAACACTCTTGTGAAGCAAGAGTTACAATCTCTACCTTAAAACTCAACTTTATTAGTAAGGACAATTGCATAGCCCAAAATATCGTTAATCTGCTTATGAGAACCACCAATGCCTGAATATATATGGTAGCACTATGGACTTGAGAAGAATAGGAAGCATCTTATCTAGCTCAAGGATTTAGCAGAATAGCCTCAAAAGAGACCTAAGTGCCAGGCAACCTCAGCCATGGAATTCAGAAAAAACAACACAGAAGATCCAGAGGTAGAGAGGCAAAGCTCTCACATAAAAAATAAAGCTTATGTCACATAAATATTTCTAACTGCTACTGTGCTACCAGTTGCTTAGCAATGTCCTCTGCTCCAACAAAAAACTGTCTTTTGTTCACAACAAGTTCTCTTCCCAAAGATGTTGATAGCTGTACTCAGGCTTTGAAGTCACTTGGCAGGACAGCTGAGCTAATCTAAGAGCTCTTTGCACACCACTGTCTGTCCTGCTGCTTGTCTCTCTCCAAATTGCTCCATGCCTGGCTCTGCAGTCCTGTCTCCCTCCATGCCCTCCCTCCAGCAGCTGGATTGACTGCACCACATCCAGCTCCAGCCCCGTGACACGGCACCGAACTGCTCCCGCTCTGCACTCGTGTGGGTTGTGCAGCTCAGTGAACTGCAGCAATTCCCGGAGGGGTCAGATGAACAGGGCTGGAGCCGCACGCAGGCACAGGTGGGAGGAGTGGAATTGCATCTTTCAGTTGGCACGAGCTGTTCCATCATTTCAGACCATCTCCCCCAGCTTCAACCATAAGCAAGTGTGACTGGAGATTTGATTCGACTTGCTATTTACAGACAAAAAAAAATGTTTTCTTGTTACGATGGTGGAGGACAAAGACAGCACTGCCACACTACCAAAGTGTAAGAGCTCTCCACAGGAATTTCACTCTTCAGAAGAATATTGTCTCTTCTCAGAGAATATTCTCTCTTCTCACTCAGCTGGAGTGATCTTTAGCTGGCTGATGATGCTCCATGCAGGGAGATGGAAGAGTTCAGACAGAGCCAAAGAAACCCATCAAGCAGTTATTTTTGCCAGCTTAGAGGCAGACTTCTAACAAAAGAATTTTCTTTTCACGTGCTCCCTGGTATATCAGTGCTCTGCCCGTGACTGCACAAATAAATTTAAATCCTATTTCTGAGGTATTAAATTTCTCTCTAGTGTGCTCCATTTAGAAGCAGTTTAGAGAATATAGGGCTAATATAAGACACACAAACAAAGTTTCAACAGCAGGACCAAAATTAGAGACTTAGTTTAAAAATATCCAGAGGAAGTTTCTTTCAGAGGATTCATCATTCATATAGCAAGGCATGGTCTAATGGTGAAATATCCATGTGTGGGTTTTTCTAAAATGCAAAGCACAATACTTAGAGTTATTCATTTATTTCTCCTTCCTAGAATCCTGAAATAGCATTTCTACCTTTGAAACTCAACTGAGCAAATACAAAGACACATCTATTTTACTCTATCACAATCACAGGAATTTCTTTCCCCCAGAACCCCACCAAAATAACAGAAACAGTTGCATTTGGTGTAACAGTAATTCTGCATTATAGATGCCAAGATTTTAAACTAGTTACCATTAGAGATACTTTCCTCTGTTTCAATCAGTTATCTGCTAGTTAAAAAAAAAAATAATTATCTTTCTAAATAATCATTCTACTTTAAAAAAATAAAGAGACAAAAAATTAGATGATTATTGCTGTTATTTTCTTGCTATTCTGAGTCAAAGAATGACTTTTGGGAATATAGTTCTTTATTTTGTGGCAAATGAAGCAATTAACTTTCACCAGCACAACTATTTCTTAGTTAGATGATCACAGCAGTCCTGGAAGTTTTTCACACCACATTCACATACATGTAATCCCTTTCCCTTTCCACACATAATCTAATGACAGCTACAAAATCCTATGGATACTGTAGGTCCATCTTTTCAAAGAGGATATATAGAGAAACTGACAGAGGATTATTGATTTTTATCAGATATAATTAATCACTCTGTCATGTACAATTCCTTATTCCTGTGCTAAATTCAGGCTCAATTGGCAATAACCACTGTTGACCAGACTCCCATCAAACTCTCCAGTACGTGTCACTGAGCCATCCATCACTCCATTACACATATAACGGAAAGATGTAGAAGAAAATTGGTGTTGGAATACATTCCTCATACAAAGCAATCCCCTAAAATACCTAAAGAACAATGCAGCAAACTACAATAATGACAGCAGAAATTGTAACCTACAGAGTTTATATGTCATTTCCCTCGACATCTTAAAACAGGTTCTGTCAAGCTCACCAGGGGATTACAGTCATTACTAGTAGCCTAATGATACTGTGTTGGAAGGTGTGAATGGTTGCCATCAAGGGAGCTCGGGATCCAAAGGCAATCCTAAGACTTCAACCAAGCCTGCAGCAGTGAATCTCTGAAAGCAGCACACAGGCTATTTGATGGAAGGACTGCCAGCCTCTCCAACACCAAGGCTGGCAGTGTTTCACAGGCATTTGGACAGTGCCCCTCACTAGATGCTCTAACTTTGGGTCAGCCCTGAAGTGCTCAGGCACTGGGGGGTTTTTGTGGGTCTATCCATGAAAATCAGTGCTACGAGGGTCACCAGCAGCCTCTTGCAGCACTCACAACATTCTGGCAGAGTGGGCAAAATCTCTGAGGTTTATAACGCTAGATATTATTTCTGCTGCCCAATCTAGATAGTGCCTCTATTTCTGAAGTCCTGACATTTGAGGTTATTTAACTTGAAGTGGAAAAGTCTCCCCTTGATCACCAGGAAAGCATGACAGTACAGCAGTGCAGAATGAAAAGCCTTATTGGAGAGTTTCCTGACACAGCACAGAATCAGGCCTGTGCATTTAAAAGGTAAAATATGAAAGACAGGAAAAGTTACCCCTGAGTCGTTTAAACAACTTACCCAGCCCTTGAACCAGACAGAAACGGGAAAACTATTGAAAATCTAAACCTGAGTTTCTCTGTTAAAGCTCATAGGAACAAATCATCCACGTACTTTGAACAACTACAATCAGCTCCAGGTAAAAAAGACTTCAAGGCACTCTCAGGGCTTTACACCCTTCGAAACCCTCAGAAAATTGCTAAAAGCAGATGCGTGTTTTGTTATACAGCATTTTGTATGTTGGTTTCTTGGTTTATATGACAGTGAAAACATTTCACAGGACAGTAGATTTAGAAGACAACCTTCTACACTTTAAAGTAAGTTTAAAAGCACTGAAGTGCTGGTGAAACAACAGCAAGTTATTAGACCTGGATTTTACATGCTAGGTTTCAATTGGACTGGAATTGATTTAGGGGGAAACAAACAAACAAAAAAGATCTTATTAAAAAAAGAAAAAAATAATAAAAAGCTTTGCTAAAGACTGCTGTCAAATAGGTACTTCATCCTCCTCCCCCTCAGTGGGTTTGTCTTTCTGCAAGATCTGCTCTACAGGGCTTCCCCCAACCCTCACAATAATATGCATGAAAGACCCTCTCTAGTGCATCCCAAGCACCAGGGAAGAAACCCCCACACACTCAGCAAAAGGACAGGAGGAAATGAAAACTAGTTTCAGTGAAGTCATGCATTAGCTGACTATGATCTTGAAATATTTTGACTTTATTTCAAACATGGTGATAAAAAAAAAAAAAAAACAAAAAAACCCCCACGAATTTTCTGCAGACAAGTTTGCTTTATAAGAAAAAGATCTCTTAATGGAACAATTTACTTTTGAAAAGATATTTCAAAAGTAATCTTCTCTCCCAGACTGTAATTTACAAACTATCAGGTTTGTTCATGGCATACAAAACTGCTTGTGGTGATGAATCATACCAAAGGCATATTGGCCAAATCAGGTTTTCCAGATCACTGCAGAGATGAAGGGATGAGCAGAGTTATCAACACACTGTAGAAGACTTGACTTTCCAGTGGTTTTACTTCCCTGCTTTTCCCTGTGCATGTTTCTCTTCCCCAGCGAGAAGGTGCCCCACAGCTAATCATACCGAGCACTACCACAAAATCAAAGGAGCTTTCACTCAGTTCAGGATTAAAAAACTGCTCAAGTCACTGCACAGAAACACACAGCTCTGTATTTCTACTGCATAGCACTGGCTTTGTCCAGACAAGTGCACCGCTGTCAGATCACTAACTAGTAACTCAAGTATTTCTAAATTATTAGTTTGTGCTAATCAAAAGAAAAACCCTCTAACTTTTTTCCTCATAAAATAATTTGGTGTTGCCTATTACCTCCTTGGAAAATCTAAAATATCAAACCTAGATGAAGGGCATGAGAGCCCAGGGGCAGAGACACGTGGAACAATCCCCTGAAACCTGTGGAACTCAGCTGTTGATGGAGACTCACAAGAGCCACAAATCTCACGGCTCTCAAAACACAATTTTTATTACTACATTAGAGCATTTTTAATGGTGTAGTTGCATGAAGGAGAAACAGTAACCTGCAAGGAAAAAACAATGCTACAGCTATCTCAGGAAAGAAAATAAAGCAGACCAGAGGAAATACATGCCTTCACATTGTGACATAATTACTGCCAAAGCAACTAACTCTTTATAATTTTTGTACTTTGTCTTTCAAGAATTTCCAAAAGCACAAACGGGAATCGCTCCAGCTCTAATTGCTCTTCAAAATATTTTTTTCTCATCAAATTTCATATTGTTGTGTATTTTAAAGCTTTAAAAGCATTATACAGCTGTGATAATTTAGATAAAAAGGGATAAGTGACTATACCTGCCCCTAAATAACTTCTGCATTCTTACAAGTCCTTCTTTTGTTCTCGTCAATTTAGTAATTACTGTCACTGCAGGAGAAGGCTGTCATTTTTCTTCCTTCATGCTTCGAAATTAAATCTTGCATGTTTTATATTTAGCTCTTGTTTTCTTATTAATTAGCAAATTTGTAATGCTGACAGCCATGACACAGACATAGGACCTGTGCTTTGCAGCTCCCTCTAACTGTTCTAGCAGAAAGAAAAGAAAAAAAAAATCACACCTCAGCTCTTTTTGGCCTTACAGCTCACTTGTCAAGATGCAAACTGTAGAATTTGGGGGCTTGATGGTACAGCATCATACAGTGAAGAGACTTTTGATGAACTGCCACTCCAGCTCACAAATGGGCACGTTAGTTTTGCCTCACAGTACACATATTGGAGTTCCTTTACAGCTTTACAATTTGTGTCATTCATATATGTCTAAAGGAATACTCTGAAGTGAACACTCTACATGCATTAAAACCATAAGTATGAGCAATTAACTGAAAGATATAAATCTTCCACGACTGAAAAAAATGAGTAACGTGTCTTCTGACTAATGGACTGCAAATGCTATAAAAACCTCAGGCTTATGGAAGTGTTCTCCTCCCCAGCCCCTAGAGCTTTCCAGACAAATATCTAATTATTTGAAAGTACAATTTCAATACAAGAATAATCTCAGCAGATTGCTGTAAGTAGATATTGATGCATTCCTACAAAAACGTCTTCACTGACTGTAGAATCCATTTACACTTTTTATGCTTTTTATGTATTTTTAAAAGTGCATTTTTTAAGTCTGCTATCAAAGACTACACATGTTCTAATATATAATTTTAAATTGCCAAAATTTAAACCAGTTAGAAATCACTCTGGAATTGGCACGAGGCCAGTAGAAGCTGTGGGGAGCTGGTTTAGACAAAACAAAACAATCATAAATCACATCTGAAAGTTTAATAAAATACTTCCATACTGAGCAGCATTTTAACTAATCTATTAAATAAGAGATAGTGCTTATAAAAACTATTTATACTTAGTAATACCATTTAAAAAATCCAAACCCAAGCAATTAAAGAGGAGGGAGGAGTATTAAAAAACCCTAAAATTAAGGGTTATACATCCCTGAATGAGCAAGACCCCCACAGAAGTTCTTCAGTTTGGGGAATTAAAAAAAGGGAAAAAAAAAGCACTAAGCCTAAGAAACAAGTCTGTTGACATATTGAACCCACTACCTCAGAAAGGTTAGACCTTTTTGGTTAAAAGTTAAAAATCAACTCTATCTATTCTAGGTGGTCTATCCCAGGCAGACCACTCAGTTTGTTCAGAGTGTGTTTTGGTTAACAACAATCTAACCAACAAAAATCTGAGAAGGATGTGTTTAGGCAAATGTCTAACAGTAAAAGCAATCCAAGCAAAAGGGCGTTTTCTATTGCTACATGAAACTTTACAATATTTATATGTTTATATATAAGCAGTACATAAAATGAGGTGCCTCAAGAATGCCTAGGGGAAGGAGAGATTTCCTAGTTTGTCCCTGCATCCCTGCTGACTGTGCCAGGCTTCTGTTGCAAACAGAAAGCATTAAGTTTCTGCTGAAGTGAACCTGTGGTTTTCTCTAACAATTTTACAATGACATGTCAGAAGAAAACTCAGCAAAAGGCAAAGAAAATTGGGCACTCTGGTGTTAGTCTAATCCGACTGATGTCCAAAAATGATCATTTTTTCTTATACAGTACACTGCACACTTCAAAAATCAGCATTTGGTTGACTGCGTCCTTCGATGCCGGAATTGCGCCCCATCTCTCCAGACTGTGATTGTTAAAACCTTTCACAGGATCCAATACGAAGCACCCCTGAAATCATTTTATGCCCAAAAGGATGCTGCTGGGCTGAATGCAGTGAAGAGAGGCAAAATTAAACACTCGTGGCAGAAAGGGGTTTGGTTCTCTGAGGAGGAGTCAACGGATTCAAAAATCATACCAGCATCCCAAAGCTGGAGCTAAAACCTGTTAGCAATATAAAGCTTAATTGCTGAACACGATCCGCTGCAAAAACAACAGAGATTTAACAATAACAATGGGCTGTGCAGTCCCTGGAATAGTTTTGCAACTGGAACACACGACTAGAACTCTGAACATTTTTCCTTTACATAGGCAGTGATTCAGTTTTTGAAGTGAAAGGCAGTGTTTCAGTTTACCATGTCAGAAGAACAATAACAAAAATATTGTTGGCACAAACACAGATCATCACATTCTGTATTGACAGATACAGTTTGGGAAGGGGTATTTTGCTGCACAAAGTGCTTGGTTAATGAGCTCATGAAAAAGAAATAACAACATACTGATTCATGCTTCAACTTCTTTTAAGAAGAGACTGACCAGCTGTCCAAGAACACTGTCAGGAGACAATCATTTTCTAAGGCTGACATTACACTGACCCCCTTTCAAAAGCAGTAAGTACAGTCTGTCATCTCAGGAAACTTATATATCTTTGTAAATAAGTGTTTTGCTTGCACAGTGAAGCGAGCTTACAATCCTAGCTGCTTTTGCTTTTGCAAGAAAACATGATCAGCATCATAAGAACACAGGAATATTTTAGCAGCTATAACTTCTGTGAAGTCTGACTGCTTGATTCAGCACTCCAGGTCCTATAGCCTTTCCAAACTAATTAGAGATGTGTTATGACACTCATGAGAAATGCAACTGGGGGATTTCTGAGTCTCAATAAATCAACCATGCCATTTTATTCGGTGCCTTCTTTCCCTCTTGTGTGCTTTCAGTGACATATATCACATCAATTATTGTGTTTTAGACTACATCTGATACAGGTCAAAGTAAAGCAAAAAAAATTACTTATCGTATTTGTCATCATAAGATACCTTATTTTATAATAAAAATACTTTTATTGCATGCCAACCTGTAAGATCAATGATTGGTTTCTGAAATTCTTTGAAGTGTGAGTATGTGAATAGAATATCCAAATTTGACTGTCATGCAACTCTTACAATAGTCAAGCCTCCTAAGTGGCCAATAAAATTATGCCTGCTTTTCTAAACCAGTACTAGAAATGTTGGTGGTTACAACCTAAAGCTGACTAAAGTAAATGGGAAGCTTTCTACTAATTTCTCTCATACTCATCTCAGTTTAAAAAAAAAAAAAAAGGAAAAAAAAGGAAAACAGGAATAAAAGAAATCTGGTGCAAAAGACAAGAGAAATGGGATTCACTGAACAGCTTGAAGAGCACGTGGAAAAACTCCTTCCAAAAAATTTTCATCTACATCTG
Source organism: Lepidothrix coronata (assembly GCF_001604755.1). NCBI lineage: Eukaryota > Metazoa > Chordata > Aves > Passeriformes > Pipridae > Lepidothrix > Lepidothrix coronata. The sequence continues at coordinate 3,629,335 of NW_016690304.1, forward strand.
CATAGAAGTAGAATGTCTGGGTACCAGCTGCTGGAAGATGGGAGCTATTCCATTCCCTCCCACAGCTCAAAAGGAGGAGCTGGTGGACACACACCCCCACACTAAAGGTCTCCAAGCTCACTGCCTTATTTCACATCACTCTTTCCATGAAGCCTAATTCTCAGTGATGTATCATGAGGAATCTTATGTATTTACTGCCCTAAGCTGATCTTTGTGTCAATAAAGATAGAGTATTCATGTTAAAGACAATCACATTCAATTCTGACTCGAATGTAGTTTAGGTGTTTGAGTTGGTTTGGGGATTTTTGAGGGGGAGGGGGTTTGGGGGGTGGTCTTTGTTCATTTACTTGGTTTTTTTAGTTGGTTGGGGTTTGTGGGGGGGGATAAGGGAGGTTGCTTATTACTTAATGTTGCAGATCCAAGAAAATGAGAGAATGAGCTTGGAGTTCCACCAAGAGGGTGGCAGAACACTCAGAAGAGGATTTTGAAGATTTGAAACTGGTGAGTTTGTATACAACACAATTTCATTGTGTTATAATTGATTCACTATTTTCCCAAGGGGAAAAAAAATTGACCTTGTGCTGGCAAAATGAATCAGGAAAGGAGTGGGGAGTAAAATGTTTACTATTCTACTGGGAAAGAATTTCAGAAGCAGAGTCCTCCATGTCAGATGAGCAGGAGAAAGGAACTGAAATCGCCCCCTCCACATCAAAACGTGTACATGCAACAGGCAGGAAGAAGGAACAAAGACACACCATGAAAAAACTTTCTAGTCTGAAGTAACCAGGCACAAATACACCATCAGAATACACATATGGACACCAAGAAAAACTGTACTTCTTAAAACAGCACGCAGGCTCCATGAAATGGATTCACCACTCCAGAAGAACATTGCTCCAGCCCCTTGGTTAACAAGTGCAGATCACTGGTGGGACACATCATTTAGCAATCTCTTTGAGCTGTGCTACCTTGGGTGGTTAATTGGATAGTGCCATGGTGTAATTGCACACAACTGTTCAGTGTAAAATCCCCAGTTACTGGAAGAAAAAAGTTGTAGAAAAATACAGAAAAGCTCCAGTAATTGTTTTAAAGTAAGTTGACAAGATGTTTTTGCTTCCACTCCACTGAGCAGACTCCTGCCTTTCTTGTCTGCTGTAAACTTGTGCTACCCAGCACATCAGTACTGTGTATGTGACAGAAGACAACCTTAGCAATCCAAGGAGACAGTATTAGATTCTAATTGTTCAATTTTCAAACAATTTTTTCGTTGAGACTCAGTCATTGTTTCCCATATGTACTCTAATAACCCACAATTGCCTACCTAGTTTCAAATTTTGAACTTTAAATTAGTCTAGGAGCTGTTACATGCTTTTAGGGCTGGTTCCAGTGCACCAACACCTCCCATGAAGAAAAACATTCAAATACAAACTCACTGATTAATCACTGAAGCAGATCCAAAGCTACAGGAAGCTGTGTGTGGTGTTACCCTGCAGAGAGGAAGGAGCAGACAGAATTACTTACCAGGGCCCATCTTTGAACAGTTGCTCTTTGCTAGTCAGCAGTGAGGGGAGCACACTAGAGCAGCAGCACTGCAGTCCACTCCTCAGCCCTCCTGCCTGGGTCTGGGCACACTCCTATTTTCAGTCACGTTTCAGAAAGTCAAATGCACAGAAAGCTGTGGAAGTTGACAAAAAATTGGAGCAACTGTTCAGCATCCTAACCATGACATACAATCCCTTCAATACCATAATGCACAATTAGTTCACCTCAATCTTTTAATGCTTTTTGATGCTGATTTCCACCCCTAACAATGAGACCTGCCTGAGTGATTCACTGCATCTGTTGGCTGGAGTCAATCCTGCTCCATTTATCCGTTCCAGGGTTTTTAGATCGTAAAGATCACCATGTCAAAACTACACTTAATGATGTTGAGGAAACTATTTTTTGAATAAATACATATATAACACTCTAAACAAAGCTGGCATTTTTTCTAATGCCAGTGGTGATAAATGCACTCTCCTGAGCCTGTCCAGTAGAGAGAAAATTGGAATTTTTCTCTCAGAACCTTCTTACATCTCCAAACCTGATTGGCACCCTGCTGTATTTCTTGTACACTTCTAATGAAGGGTGCAACCACTTTAACCTCTTCCAATTGACACAATGGTTTATGACACCCAGCTATCACTTCTGATATCACAAAATAAAGTACCTTCAAAACACTGTGCACCTGTAAAGGCAAGACATGAGCATCTGCATGGGCAAGAGAATACATAACCAGGAACAAATGAAAGCATATTAGCTTTATGGATCATCAGGTCTTTTAGGGAATGATTGATATCAGAACTGTATTCCCACTGAATCTGAGCTGTATTTTGGTTTTATTTGTTAGGAATTTCCACTCCTGCTAGGATGAGCTTGGTGCACTACAAATGGTACTTAGCGACCTTTGCCAATATGATTTATATTGCTACACAACTAAAAAGCAGTAAAGCATATGTGGTTCCCTGTATCAGGGTGAATTTATGCTGATACTTTTGGTCTGTGTTTGGCCCTGCCACCTGTGAAAGCTTTGCTCTTTCCCTGCCAAGTTATGGGAAAACCAGCACTGATAAACGGGAAAATTGTCCTTGAAGAGAGCTTCTTGTATAAACTGTTTTAACTGGTGTCCTGTGATTGGTTACTTGTGTGTCAAGGGCATTTGGAGGAGAAAGTGATGATGAAGTAAGGAAGGCTCGGCCCCAGACTCAGTTAAGATAGACCCCCAAAATGCACTGTGCATGCGCGCGGGGATTTCTGAAGTTCTCATGCATGTGCAGAAGGGGTGCACTGACATAACCGGGAGGTGGCACTGAGGGCCTTGGGCTGGGCGGTGCTGGCCACACCTGGGAGGTTGTGGTCTCTCAATTAATTGTTTAAAAAGCAGATAGTGCTTTCTTGGAGTGAGCTAGCTTTACTTCAAGGACAACGTTGCCTTTTGGCGGGGACGCTTGCCAGCTTGTTAACTTACTGACTCTCCGAGGATGCCGCTTCTGCTCTGGGTGATTATAGGCCTGCTAGGTCGGTAAGAGAACTTTACAGGCAACAGCTGGGTAACTGGGGAGGTCGTGCTGGGGGCTTATTCCTCTCCTCGTTCCTCCCTTTTGGGTTTGTTCATTTTCTTGGCCACCTTTTGTAATAAATATTGGTTGGGGTTTTTTTTGTTGAGCTATCAACGGTGTCTGTTTTTCATGTCTGTATATCTCGGACCTTCCCTGATACAGGAACCCCTCCCTGATACAGTTCCCCTATCTGTATTACAGTCCTCATTGTTGGTTTACATTTGCTAGAGTTTAATTAAGCGCAAAGATAGAGTTGATGATTTCTGTTGCAGCAAAAATTTTATTTTTTTCCTGAAAATATTGCTACATCATCTGATTTTATAGTGGAATAGTTGGCAGCTACTTCTGTAATTTAAGCATAGAGTTAAAAATATGAATGCTGTTATGCTTAATTAGATATTCTGTATACAGTTTTTCTTCATCAACTAATTTATACACAGATTAGGGCTGGTTTATTGTGCTATTACATATTTTAGATATGTAAAAATACATTCGATCTGAAAGAAGACAACTTGCAGTTAAAAGCAAGAAGAAAATTAATCTGATTAACTGCAAGTTATTTAAATCAATAAAAACGCAGCTAAAAAAATACCTCACGACAGGATTATTAGCCAGCAGTGATCCTGATACAACAACAGTGGTAAAATGTTCCATCAGTGATCTGTATAACCATGGAGTACTGCAAGATTTTAGCTCCAGCTTAGCCGAGTTCACCTGCTTCTTTTTTTCCTTTTTTTGTTAATTCTACGCACAGTTAGTCTGCAATGCATCTTCATGTTTTACATTACTGGATTCATAGCCAGCTTCTAGCACATGTTAATGTGTATTCTTAGGGAAGAAGTGTTTGTAGTATGGGTACTGAGAAGAGCTAGACTATGTTCAGCTTCAGAAGAAATCCTTATCCCATTATGTGCGGTCACCTGTAAAGTACCCATCCCACATATTTCCCACGGAATATCCACCTTGTTTGGCAAAAAAAGGCAAGCATTTGAATTTTAATCAGTTTTTCTGATAAGAGAGTCCAATTTGAGTCCACCATGAGCTCATGAAGGGGACTCGTCCTCAGGCTCTCATTCCCACATCCCACCCCGTGCAACACTGCTCCCACCACCTCCTCCCTGCCCAGACCCACCTCTTTTCCTGCCGTGACCCTTCCTGCTCCCATGCATTCCTGTCAAAATCCCTGCTCTCCTCACTGCCCTGGCACAGCCTGCTCACCCTTCCTCTCCCCTCTCCATGTTTTGGCCATGCCACGGTGCTTTTCCACAGAGCTGTCCCTGTCCCAACAGGACCCTGCCCTCCATTTTGGTACTGGCCGCCTCAGCACCTGAGGCAAACAGATTTTGGCTGAAACTGCACAAACCCACAAATAACCCAACACCAGAAATAAATCACTCCCTGAGGATAGAGAGGGGGTGGCCCTGAGGCAGCCCCAGCCCTCCTTACCAAGGAGCAGCCTGCCCCAGGTGTCCCTCCGGGGACTCCCTCACGCAGGTGAGCCCCTCCCCGTGCAGGTGACATCCCCCCTCACACAGGTGAGCCCCTGCCCGCCGCACTTCCAGAAGCTTTGCTCTTTCCACCCTCTGGGCACATCAGTCACCTGCCCCAGGAAGCACATGCTCCATTTTTGAGGCACCCTTGGTTCAGAACTGCACACACACCACACACACCCCCAGGAAAATCCTCACTTTACAGCCCCTTTCTTCACAGGAAAAGCAGCTCCATTTTGGGTCAGCCCAAATACTGCCCCTAAACACCACACAGTACAATACACCAAAGGAAAGGGATTTGCTGCTTCACATCAGTTTTCTTCAGGTTTTCCCTTTGCTGGATGCTGTTTTAATAAACACAGCCCCTCTTGTCTTCCCTAACAGACTTTTTTTCTCTTAAGAGATTCATAAGATTCCCATTCTAACAGCAGGAGCAGAAAGCCAGCCCAGCACCCAAGCCCAGACAGAGCTTCAACATCCACAGAGACTCTCCTGACAGCGAGAAGAGGTGGCACCCAAAGCTCTTAACACTGCTGACACTCTTTCAAACAAGAAAAGGAAGTGTTCCACAAGAGAAGGAATTGTCACTGGAAAAATTAAACACAATCCAAGCTTAAGTTTTCTTCCCAAATTTTCTTGATTAGGCATCAAGAAGACTATAGTGCACAAACTTCTGTGCTCTTGAGGACTTCTGATCTACTTATCACTGAAGTTTGCCCCTAATCCCAAAAGGGAATCTGTTCCAAGAAAGAACATGATTGAAAAAGACCCCAGCATGACACTGTCTCCCATTTCCCATGGACAAAGGAAAGCATATTTGTTTGCACAAGAAATAACAAACCCAGCAGGCAGAAAAGTTGTGACAGATGAAGGGGTTTGGCTTTAAAAACTCTTATTTTTACCCCACATATAGTTTACCTACCACATAAATTAAAAAAGGGACAAAAAAAGCAGGAGGAGGAGGAGGAAAGAGAAACCATCAACTTAATGTACTCCAAGGCAAAGGGGTGCATCTCCCCTACCCCCAAATACCTGACTGAAGCTCTTTATTTTAGTATTCAGAGGATCAAGGAATGGTGAGCATAACAGCTGGAAAAGGGATTGAAACCAGTTAGCACTGCGTGTGTATAACAATTTTACCTGTATTATTTATTACTGGGATATAGTTCTGTATGTAGCATTGATTTCTTTTGTTTATCCAGTAGCAAATGGATGTGGACTAATAATGATTCTTCAATTAGACTGTGAAAGTTTGTTTTACACTAGCAAAAAATTCTTCGCTTTCTATAAGAGGTGTGTGTCCTTTTTGACAAAATTTTGATCACGACAATGCAATTTGGACATTCAGCATTACAGTTAAACTGACTCAAATGCTCTACTTGAGATTTTTGCCTCATTCCTTGCACACAGCAGGGCCAAGATACAAGAACATTCAAAAGAATAAGCATTCAAGCTTGCCTAGGTTACTTGGCCAGCTTCCCAAGAATGGAGAAAGGGCTACTAGATGGAGTCAAAATGCAGCTTTTACTCCGTTCACGATACCTTTTCTTTAATCAACATGGAGAAGCTGGCTGTAACAAACCTGATATATTATCTCTGTCTCTTTGGGTGATGTTTTTTTCTGTTGGTTGGGGTTTTTTTGTTTTGTTTTCCACAAAGTGTTGTATTTCTTATATAAGAAATTTCAATCATGAAACAAAACTGCAGAATCTTTGAAAACAGATTTTTCACACTTAGGATTTTTCCATCTAAGGCATATATGTTACCAGTAATAACACCTTAAAAATATAACAGCAAATTTTTCAGTGAAGTTTCTTGTCCTACTTATTTTAAATGGTTAAATCCCATGCCAGCAACACCAATATACCTATGGCAGTATGTCTATGCTCCATTACTGGCAATTATAAATGTCACTGCAAACAGAAATTCTCCCCACATTCTTGCCATATAGAATTAAATATGAGATTTTCAGAAGCCAAGCAAGAGTGTTTGTTTGGTCTATGAAAAAGAAGGTAATTGAACCACAGAGCAGCAATTCACCCTTGCCTGGAAAATGATATCTGAGACTTATGGTTAAATATGACTTTGTTATACTGCACCTTTAGAAGCACATGAAAGCTCAACATAGTAAGAGAAAGTGTAATAAACCAAGTATATAACATAAGGCACAGCTTATTACATTGACATTACTATTACTATGGGATCTGATTTTAAGCACGATCTGAATAACTTCTGCCTGAAAGTCCCCTGTTGACAGGGAGCTCCATTGTACCTCTTATCCTTCTGATCACACTTAATGGAACAGTAGTGAAAATCAGGAAGATCACAAGACAAAAATGAGAGCTGGCTTAGTAATTACATCTCCTGGGACTCCTTTATGTTTTACCTTAGGAAGCTACAGGTCATCACCATCCCTTTTATTTCCCTTTTTCTTGTTTGAGCAAACATTTCTGCCTGCCAATTTGCAGGTATTGTGACTCCCACAGTTACCGTTTTCTGTAAATGTAATGGCTAAAAATCAATAGTCACTATAATTCTTTCGAAGTTCATTATAAATTTCAATGCAACCAAAACTAGTTAAGATCCCCTGGCTGCAATGATTCAACCACATGAATAAATCTAAACAAATGAATAACTATTTTGGGGTCAATGCAATTTTTCACCAGTGTGAAGAAAGTCTCAAAGAGCTTTTTATAAGCCAAAGATTAGGAATGAGGTAAAAATCTTCCTGGAAGAACAAACACCTGTGTATATTCACTTATTCACTGCTGTAGTTTCACTCTGACCCATTTTCTAGGAACAAAGGTTTAGTCCTTCATAATTTCTATGCTCCTAGTATTCCCCCATCCAACTCCATCCTCAAGAATGCCTCCTACCTGTACTATTTATTTCAAAACTCTAACACAACACTGGAGTAGTATCTTTCCAGTTTCACTAAGGAGCCTCAGTTATCCCATCATACATCCTATCTGTGGGAATAATACGTGTGTGTGTTACCTGAAAACATTAAACTAAATGAAGTTGTGTTCCTTATCTCTGTGTTTTTGTTTTCAAGCACGGGGGCACAGGGAAGGGTGATACACCAACTCCAGCAGCACAAATCCCAAAGGTTTTCTTAGCTCATGGCATTCTTTTTAGCTCTAAAAAAACCCTTCCCAAAATGCACTACAGAATCTCTGGGGAAAGCAAGCATCCAGCATATACTAACAAAATGGTTTGTGTTTGTTCTGCCTTTTACAGATTTGCTGAGCAGCAGCAGAAAGCATTTGGCAGCACTAATCAGATCTGGTTTGGAGCCCAGGCAGCAGAGAAAAAAGAATGGCACCAGTAGGGCCTCCAGAAAGCACCAGGTAGTTCTACTCAATGACTCTGTGCATGCCATCTTTTTATCCTGACAACATTGTCCTTTCCCATGAGTCAGCCAATTGAATGAGGGGTTTGTGGGAAAGATGAAATGGCAAGGCAAATTTGTTAGGAATGCTAAAGGCTTCAGAAATCAGTGGATGCCTCACACATATATGTTGGCACCCAAAGCTTTGCATATCCTACATCTGGCTGAGAATTCAGTTCTCCAAGAACCTCTTTAAAGTAAGTAATTACTGTTACCAGTTTTATGTGTTCTCCCCATAGTTTTTATCTCATTGGCAGGTGTCAATGAACACTTTTTATGCTTCATAAATTTAATTTAAATGCCTTCTCAAATTCATTGTTTAACACTACTATTTTTTATCTCAAATATTTTAGTACATATTCTTTTTCTTTTAAAATTCACTAGGACAAATTGGGAAGCATTAGACATCACTCCTGCCATGAATATGACATATTTAACAATCCTTACTTCCCTTTATTATTCTTTCAGTTTAGACAACAGCACATCACCATAAAGTACTCATATGTTCAGCCAAAAATTCAGTTGGGTTATTCAAGCTATCACACTTCTGCAAGGTTTCACAAAACAGATCTTTCACAAGGAAGAGGAAAACATCCTAAAGTTACTACAGGAAACAACTTTAGATCTTTTCTGCCAGTAGATGATTTAAATTTCTAACATTCTAGGTTGCAAGCAACATCAGTTTAACAGGAGTCAGGATGAAAGCTCTCCTTTGAAAAGGTTTTCCATAATTCTCTGTTTCATGGCTGCTGATTTCCCTGTGCAGGTGGAGTCCCCACAGAACACACCGAACCACCCCGGACCTCTGGCCCCAGTTCCATCAGCCTGTCCAGTCACACACCACTCAGCTCCGAGCAAACAAGAATAAACAGACCCACTGTCAGCTGGGATTGTTCTTCCTCCCCTCCCAGCACAGCAGCAACGATGGAGCGTTCCCTGAATAGGCTGACATGGTGAGAAAGCAGCTCACATAACACCTGAAGGAAAATACGTGCACAGGAAAGGCAGGACAGGGCTCTTGAGTAACGGGAGCATTCCATGAAAGCACTGTAAACAAAGTACTTCACAATACCTTGACCCCTTCTTTCTGCTTTGTAGTTGGATATAATCAATATTCCACTATCACAAGGACTAAAAACATGGCTGCAAACATCCTACTGGTGTCCTATGCCGTTCTACAAGTGCCACTATGGACCTGTGCTTTTAGACTGCCTCAGAATATTGTTATCAAGTTATTTTTCTAAGTCAGTATATTAAAGAACATAATCTACAAAGTCCTTTAAAATTAAAGGCATTAAATATTAGGTTTCTGAACTAAGAAAAAAGCCTTTTAAGGCTGCGAGAAGAAAAAAAATTACAAGTAGCAATTCCAGAACCAAGGTTTCTGTTTCTAAAAAGCAATAAGCATTTAATAACCATGCCCCTATTGTCTTCAACAAAACTTGCACTGTAAACTGCTTGTCAGTTTTGAGATGGAAACTGGATTATAATTTTCAAAACTTCCAGTCTGCTCACTGAGAAAGATCATTAAATTTACTACCAGGAGAAATTTAATACTACCCCACTTCACAGCGCTTGAAAGTCCAAAGAGCCACTCAGTTTTACCAAAAGTCAGGTATTTACTCTAACTCAGTGAACAGGACAAGACTCTTTTTCCCCCCTCAATATTTTATGAAGTTTACTGCAGAAGAACTACTATTATAGATACATCAATAAATTCATTCCAGAGATTACAAATAAACTCACAGACACTGTTTAAAGCTCAGTTTTACACTGACTATTGCTATGCTACCCTGTGTGTTTATAACTCAGAAGATGGTATAAATGCAAAGAGGCTCACTCTTACTATCATGACAATGAAAAAACAATTCTTACAAATGATTGAAAGAGTAATGGGAGAGAAAGAACTTTAGACAAAGGGATGATAAACTTATAGCATGATATATACACACTGTCACTGACTATGTGTTGTTCTATGCTGCAGCATTTTATCTTATATCCACTTGAAAGTCCTCAGAGTCAATCTTTGATGCATTTTTTTTCTTTGCAAAATATTTGTTATAATAAATGCTGGTTCTCGTTTACCTGGATGCAATCCAAAATGATTGAGGAATTTAATAACAGAAACTGCAATTTGTAGTACAGTGATTTCCTTATAATTAACTTTGCTATACATTGTGACAGGCAGTCTTTAAGATCGAAAGTATGACATTTATCAATACAATTTTAAATTATGCTTACTCATACTGATGAAAAATGGCTCCCTATTGCATAGCCTTCAGTCCTCACTGTCAAAATAACACAAAATTTGCATGTTCTTCTGTCAGAAACCTATCCTACAGAATTCTTCAATGTTCCTGCTGTTAAAACAGCTTTTGTTTTATACCTAATTCTGAAATGCTTTACAACACACGACTTTCCTTCACGCCATACTGAAATACAGGGAGCCTTTTTGCTCTTATAAAGCCTTAACTATTTTCACTGCTATGCCATTTCAACAAACTTAGGGTTAGTGACAGCAAAGGACCTGCAGACAAGAGCTAGAAGAGGCATCAAATCACCTGCAAATACTCTGCAAGAAATATGAAGTGCATGGGCAATGGAAGTCTAAACTGCACTGGCTTGTCTGGGCTGCTTGCAGGACACAGCCCGACCAGACTCATTTGTCACTTGAGATCCAGCAATATCATTCCCTCTGCAAGTCTCCGAAGGAAGGCTGAGGGAAGCAGATTTACAGGTGCCTTCAGAGGCCTTGCACAGCAGCAGGGATGGCTCCACAGTGGCAGAGAGCATTTTGGTTTCTGTAGCACATCTCAGACACTATTCTGTGGGCTGGCAGAGATCACATGAGTGAAAAACAAACCATCGTCAACTTCCCACTGTGCAAAATAAGGCAAATGAAAGCAAAGTGTTGAATGCAAATGTGAATGCACACTGAACTTCAGAAAGTTCATGTGCTTTTGGCTTAGAGTTATAGCTAGATGATAATGTCTCCTTTATTCCTCACACCTCCACAGGAAAGCCAGGAAGTAGTAGCTTCAGATATCCTAAATTCTGCCTGATAATTTTCAGTTTTCACCCCCATCGAGGCTACAGTGTCAGAAATACCAGATACAGACTTATGAAAAGTTCACAAGATTTGTTTAGGGATACTGTAATCCAATTATTTAAACACTGTGATAATACTTAAGAGAGCCATAAAACAATCCCCTTTTCTGTTCTGATCTTAGCGAGGAGATCTATACTTTAATACCTTGATATATCCCTTAATACCATGATGCCCAGACTGCCATGTGTAAACAAGGACCATAGTACCCAACTGCACAACTCAGCAGTGCTTCCAAGTGGTATCTAATGCAAGGGTTCAAAGTCCAGGGGTACTCCAGGTACTACAACCAGCAGCAGGACCCAGCTCCGGCCAAGGCAAGGCACAGCTCCCAAGGAGCTGGGCTTTCACACCTGCCAGGGCTGCACAAAGAACCTCCATGTAGAGCAAACTGGGTGACAGGGTGAGGCATGAAGGAGGGAAGACTAAAAGACTTCACACAACAGCTACAGGTAAATGTAGTAAATGATACTTAATGACGTGCAAAGAACTCAGTACAACAACATCAGCCTCTCTACACCAGGGAGATACCATTCTGTCACAAGCTGCTACAGTCCAGAAGAGCAAAGCTAAGATCATTCGAAATGTTAAATTTAGATTATAGTCCAGCCTACAAAATCCAAATAGTTCAGAAGAGAAACCTTACAAATGCACTGACCCAACATTTGGCTTTTACGGAAGCAGCTTCAAAAAATTCCAGATATCCTTCACCTGCTGTACTGAAATTTCCTAAGTTGACTTTCCTCAGTGAAGTCATCTCAGCTTGCTTTATTTGTGTGATGATCTTATTTCTTCCTTCTTTGATTATGTATATTGTCTAGTGGCTTTGCTTACAACACTGACCATTATGAACCACCTGTGCTCTGCGGCAGGTAATTCATTATACAATAAATCATTTCAAAACACCTGAGTTACAGAAATGTGATCATCTGTGGTTTAGCATTCTTTTGACCCTTAAACTTCAGACTTCCAGCTACAGTTCACTCTGAGAAGCTACAAGGTTTGGGTTTCACTTGGATCTCGTTAGAAGAAACTCAGTATTTTCACTGAAGAACTAGAGTACAAGAAAGCATGATCTCCATGGTAGTTACAGAGTAGCTGAGAATGCTGCTAAGCAGTAAGATTTTAACACTCAAAATGTCTGGGCAACCGAGGTGTCTCAACAGCAACAATTAATTTTAAATGCCATCCTACTTTGAAATGTCTTGGCAGCATTCACAAATATGTGAAAAGGCTACAACATGTAAAGGTTTAGATGGCACTCAGATCTAAGCACTTCAGTGAATTTCTGTTAAATCATTTTGATTTTATGCTTCTCCCATCCCAGACCAAATCTGGCTGAGCTGCTCTTGAAAGTAGTTATAGCTAGGAACTCAGAGGTATTTTCATAAAGGTATTTTACTTGAATTTCAAAATAAGAGCTGCCTCAACAACAATGAAATAGGAGAAAAAAAAGCAAGCTGCAATGTTCCTGTTTACATTTGCAAACAAGACTGGATGAAATACAAAACACTTCTAGTCCTGGCTCAAAACAACATTTTATACATTTTAATCAAGATATGAGGTCATCCAAGGAACTGCCCCTAGATAACAAGGGAAAATTGGAAACAAAATGCATGACATTTCAAACAAGCAAAAATGCATCAACATTTTATCCAAAACTCTGTCAAAATAAATACAAAAAACCCCTCTCAAACTAGCAGTTTTTCAGGTATTAAAAAGAAAAAAAAAAAGGTAAGCCTTTGGTTTAGACCAGATGGGTTCTACATACAGAAGGTTCCATATGGGGCTTTTATACTGAGTCCAGCTTAAGATCCATTTGAAAAATGTAATGAAGGAGCCGTTACACAAAGTATTACACCAAGGTCCTGGCCTGTTTGCCTTTCTCCTTTCTTGCCTACCTTCTCTCAGCACAGCATCTGAATAATTCTCCAAGTAAAACAAACTGCCCTCCTAGCTTTGCTGTATACAACCTGCTTCATGAAAATTATAATACTAGTGGTCACCGGATTGTGAAATATTTCTGCATGTCACACACTTGTTCTACTGATACAATTCATTTTCTTCTGAAAATGTACATTTTTATTAACACTGACTATGTGGAAGTACCTGTTATTAATATTGCAATTACTTGTAGAAAGAGGCAATATTACTGTGTTATTTAATATATTCTGTTATATAAAATATTCAAGACTAATCAGGTTTCTGTGAAAATTCATACTTCTGCCACCAAATATTCACATGTTCAGATACACCACTGCAATATAAATATCACAAGATAATGTCCCAGGTAATTTATAGCAGGATCCCCAGATATGCTATCAAAACAGAAGCCAATTTACATTTATGGTTCTGGAATGGTATTCCAGGACTAATGAGCACAAAGGCTGCAAAACTCAAATTGCTCTGTCAGTTACAAGATATTTCTTAAAATTATCTCTTTCACATGCTACTAAAACAAAAGTGAAAATCCTGTGATACCTAAATTGCCTTTGACACCCAGGCTAAAGATCCACTACTACTGGATTTGCACACCAGTTTTGTCAATTTTTTAAAACTAAAACCAAGTGCACACACTCACTGCCCCTTATCTGATGGCATTTACACACAGCCTTGTGACAGTGTACTCTCTTCACAAAAACCTCACTTAATGCTTCTCTTCATTCCAGTCGTTCCTGACCAATTCAGTCTCACAGCCAGCACAGCATCATGACAGGAAAGCCCTGCTTATCCAACCTGATTTCCTTTTATGACAAGGTAACCCACTTGGTTGATCAAGGGAAGCCAGTTGATGTAATCTTTTTGGATTTCAGCCAAGCTTTTTTATACTGTCTCTCCCAGGATACTTCTGGACAAACTGTCCAGCCCAGAGCTGGATAAACACACCGTGTGGTGGGTGAGCAATTGGCTCACGGGTTGAGCACAGAGGGTAACAGTTACTGGGAGGACACCAGACTGGTGACCTGGGGTTCCACAAGGCTCCATTTTGGGCCCTGTGCTCTCCAATATCTTCATCAGTGACTTGGATGCAGGACTGGAAGGGACACTGAGCAAGTTTGCAGATGACACAAAACTGGGAGGAGCTGCTGACTCCCTTGAGGGCAGGGAGGCCCCACAGAGAGACCTGGACAGATCCCAGAACTGGGCAATCACCAACCAGAGGAAGGTCACCAAGGGAAGTGCCGGATCTGCACCTGGGATGGGCCAGCCTGGGGTGTATGGACAGACTGGGGAATGGGAGGCTGGAAAGCAGTGCCAGGAAAGGGCCCTGGGGGTCCTGGTTGATGTCCAGTTGTCCATGAGTCAGCAGTGCCCTGGCAGCCGGGAGGGCCAACCCTGTCCTGGGGGGCATCGGGCAAAGCATCGCCGGCTGGGCCAGGGAGGGGATTGTCCTGCTCTGCTCTGACCTGGGGAGGCCTCACCTGGAATACTGGGGCAGTTTTGGGCACCACCTGGAATACTGGGGCAGTTTTGGGCACCACAAGAAAGATATTAAACTATTAAAGAGTGTCCAAAGGAGGGCAATGAAAAGGGTGAAAGGCCTTGAGGGGAAGCCATGTGAGGAGCGGCTGAGGGCATCATCACGGCACAACAAGCTGTAACAGTGGCAGATCAAGCTGTTGAAATAACAATGGATTAGTGTATTCAAACAATTTGGAAATCATGGTATCCAGGGAGAATGAGACCTCTGCTTATCCTAACAGGTAAATCATTATCAGGTTATCTACAACTCTTGTTCAGAACTTGTCTTTCGAATTGGCCCAAGTTCGCAGAGAAACTGAAGAGCACCTCTATATAAACAGATTTCTGTTCTCCTTCTGACTACCATCTGAGTGTCTGTAGCTGGTCCCAGGAGGATTTGGAAAATTGACTCCCTTAAAGCCTGTGATCATTTTGACCTATTAGTAGTCTGGCAGTTGAAAGTGAACAATGGTATCGTCTCACAAACTCTCACTACCAAAGCATACAGACTTGATTTGGGCCAAACTTGGGCCTAATGGTGAGGGGCACTGGAACAAGTTGCCCAGAGAAGTTGTGGATGCCCACCACATGGAATTGTTCAAGGCCAGGCTGGATGGGGCTTTGAGCCACCTGGTCTAGTGGAAGGTGTCCTTGCCTTGGCAGGGGGTGGAACTAGATGAACTTTAGGATCCCTCCAAACCCAAGCCATTCTAAGAGTATGAACGGATTCTAGTTATGGATGGAGCTGCCTCACGCTGATGAATAAGCTGATTATTGCAAGCCAGTTTCTGCACAGCTATCATATCCCACAGTTAGGTACCCTGGCAGGAGAGAACGCAGGCAAACCCTCCATGAATACAGCACCATACCAAGGTCCAGCCAAGTCTTTTCCATCTCACTATCAACTTCTCAAATCCAGTTCTCACTGGGACCATAAGAAGCCCAAACAGGAGAATGCAGAAGCACTTCATGAAAAATCAGCCATACCTAAAGAAATGAGAACAAAATAAGCATCTGTCCATGACACTAAGGTGAACTGCCCTTTTGCTATACATAGTCCTTTATCCTAAGCATCCTTATGAAACAGCAATTGTGGTGGACTCTCAAAAATCTAGAAAATAAACATATTCTGGGTCCACACTCCTGGTCTTTCCAGAGAAGTATTTTACCTGACAAAACCCAGCACTGAGCATTCGATGACTTAACAGCCTTCCTGCCACTCAGACACTGTCCTTGCTCTTCCTTAGATGTCATAAGCACTCCACAACAGTGCAGGAAAAAGCAAGATGGAAGAGTAGCACTGATAATAGCAGGGATTTTCACTGGCAATATCAGGTCAAAGCTTCAGTGAAGTCTGGTTTGTTTGAAATACACAAGGTCATTTTAACAAGGTTATTGTACCACTCAAAAATAATCAAACAGTATAACCCAATCCTAAGGTCTGACTGCACAAATATGTAATCTCTAACCATTCTCTTCATTTAATACAGTAACACCGCCTGATTTCATTGCAATTTTTTTTTTTGCTAAAATAGTAAACTATAAACTCTCCAGCAAATTAAAACTATTAAAAATTTAAGTGAGCACTAAGTCAATATCTTGGTGATACAATTATGTATTTTGAATTAGATATTCACAGTCTGCAAGTGAATTTATTTGGACCAATGTATCAGCATCATCAACAAAAATATTCATCATAATTACCACTTTCATCTGGCAGAAATTAGTAGCAGATGTTACGGAACTTTTCCATGTTTATATTCATAGATGCTTGACATTCCTCCACTGAGTTCAAAATAAGAAAACACACTGAGAAAGAACCCCATGTTTTGAATCATAATCTGCACTTACTTTCGAGTACCATCTTGGACTTCAGCAGCCACTGCTTTTCAGACTTGGTCTTCAGCAAGACAACTGGCACCACACAAAGGATGTGAAACACTAAAACGGAACACTGGCTTACAGGTCCATTACTCCCAACCACTATAAACATTCCCTGGACACAGATTCCATAGACATCATCCACTTCACACCACCATAAAAAGTGCCAGTCCTACTCTGCAGCCCACTGGTAACCAGAGGGTTAGATTTTACTTGTATAGTAGGACAGACCTTTACGTACAGCACACTTTTCTACATTTAAGAATATTTTCTTAGCCCAGCCACATTTACAACTACAACCACTTACTGAGTAATGATAACATTTATGATTTAGGATGGAGAAAAATGAATTCTAAAACCAATATACGCAAACACAAAAAACAAACACACACCAATAAAAACCAACCAACCAAACAAACCCTCATGGCTGCCCAAGCAAAATTATCCTCCTTTTTTCTGCTGATTAGGAATCACACGGCTCACAGAGGTGCCAAAATTTGGGAAGGGCAGAGAGGCAGAGTCTCATATGTACCTGCACTGCAAACAGGCGAAAACTAGTGAAATGAAGAATCAGATGATGAAACTCAAACTTCTTAACATACCTACAGGCTATTTTTGCTTTCACATGAGTATATCATCCAGGAACAAAGTGCTCTGAAAGTGGCTTTTACATCTTTTCTTCTTCAAAGGATTAGTTTTTCAATAAATTGATTTGCTGCATTACACCACGAGCACTCAGGAAAAGGAAGCAGCAGGGATCTGTGGCAAGGAGCACACAGGAGAGAGCTGCCTTTTTCTGGGAGGCTCCATGTGCTTCCACTACCTCCTGAGATGCAGCAGACAGGTACTAAAATGCAAAGGACCCAATTATAAGGGTGTAACAGGAACAGACAGGTTTATTTCCACATCTTTTTATTTCACCTTGCTCTCCCTGATGATATGAATTCTTCAAGACTACACTGTTGTGTTTTTCTGGTTTACTATTTGGCACTCTGCTACAGTCCAATCTAGTTGCAGACTGGGCAGTGAGAGGACTTCCAGCACACTCACAGAAGGGGGAAGGGAATGCTGTAGTGGGAAGGGGGATAGGGTGGTGGGGAAGAAAGCCAACCCCAAATCTTAACTTTTGTTCTCCTTCAAATCAGGCAGGTATAATTACCAGCAACCTCAAAGATACCTAAGAGACAAAGAGCTAGAGAAGGTGGCAGGAGAGACAATTGGAATTACAAGATCAACAGAGTCACTCTAGCAAGGCATTAAAAAGAAAGCCATGGTGCCTTGGATAAAATACTACCAAATCTAGCCCATAGCTAGCAGGATACTGAAAACGTCCTGATGTGCTCTTAACTCCTGTTTTACAGCACACAACACAAACAAAGAACCAGATCAAAAGACTGCATTGTACAAAAAAAAAAATATACAGACCACATAAACTGGTAATAAACCTGAAATATTCATGCAATGTCACTCTGTCAAAGCATCTGTTTAGTCTACCAGCTAAAGCACTAGCAAGAAAAAGCCCACAGCACTGCAGTACTCCCATTTATGACTGAAAAATAGAGAAATACAACTATTTTCATCTTATTGAAACTGTGTATTTTCCTAAAATTACAGATTATGATACTTTAACTAAAATACAGTGAGGGAGGTATATTAATTTAGGTGTGATTATAACCACGAATAGTTATAAATCTGTACTTGTGGTTAAATATTCCTGAAAACAGATGTAAAATGTCACATCTACTGACCTAGACTACATTGTATAATGTAAAAGTAACTGGATATCAAGATAGAAAAATAAAAAACTTTGCTGTATGTATGTTTGACTAGTTAAAATGTAGCTACATTTATAATTTTTAATTAATGGTGAATAACAGTATTTTTAATCCAATATAAATTGTTACTGAAAACTGGGAACACACGGAGCTTTGTGTTGTTGGTTTGTTTGGGGTTTTGGGGCAATTTTTTTTTGTTTTTAATTAAAAAACCCCATAGCCCTCCTTGCCAGCATCACTTGAATTACTCCTCAAAGTGGGGAGACTGTTCCCATCCCCAGCAACTCTTGCTATTTTAAAGGTAGAGAGGCAACAAAGCTCTTCAAAAATGCACAACATAGCCACAGGCTTTTATCACAGCTCTTGTAGGTCTCCTGTTTAATGAAATACCAATGGAGTGGAAGGTAATTATAAACAGTAACCTGGAGGGTATGAGAACAGGAACCAGTTGTACTGTTCTCAAAGCCAGCTCAGACATCTAACAGAGAGATAAATCTGACAGAGAGTGAGCATTGTATTGTTAACTATTAATATATTTTAATCAATGTTTTCCAGATTGTTCTGGGAAAATGTAATGTAGCAGGGGAAGGTAACAATACACTCACATAACCCACTAAGCTCAACTCCCTTTTTTATACAATGCCCCTGAACATTTGTCTATAAACAGTAGTTTTTACAAACACAAAAGTAAAAGCATCTCATGTCTAGCAGTAGCTATATCCATAGGATACCTCTGCTGCCTCTGGAGCTCATTCCTGATTCACAAGGCAAGAATCTCTTCCTTCCTCAACTATGTGCTATTCATTTGCCCTTTAGACAGACAGACCCAGTAGGATGCAGGGAGACCCACAAGTTTTCAAATAATTCATCTCTCCAATACTCCTCTTTTTAATCAAACAGTTTTCTTTTGCAATCAAAGAGTTTCTTTCTCTACCAAGTGAAATTTTGAGTAAGTTCTTTGTTAAAAAGCTTGACACAGAACAGACATGAATTGTCTGGCCTCCCTAAAGACAGCAGGAAAATTACTTCACGACAAATACATGAACAGGATGATGAGTGGGTGGGTTACATATCATGGCTCTAGAGACTCCAAGTGTTTTATGAATATGAAGAACCAAGTACCACATTAACAGAGCTTGTCTTGTATTCCTAATTAGAAGGAATATGGCTATTCCATTCAAAATCGGTGTTAGAGGGCAACAGACAAACAGATCAGACATCTTAGAATGATGCACTGCATCAGGCCAGGGAAAAGAACAACACAACCACTGTGAAAATGAAAAATAGGAGGCAATTGTATCTTAGGGCCTTACTTGCCACAGCACACGTGACATTTCAGCTCTCATTCTATGAATTCCCGTTAAAAGAAAAAGAAAAAAGAAAAAAAATCCTCTCATTTTAACTTATCACCACTGAAGTACATGTGCACTTTGGTTTTTTTTGACAGCTGTTTCCTCTTGGATTCAAGTATTTGCATTTCCAATTGTTTTTTGTCTTTCCTACTGGGTAGCTACTTAGACAGTGTTAATCAGGTTGAGGATTTGCATAGTTCCATTTTCTAAAGCACAGCTGTTCCAGCTCACACAGGTACCTCCCCATGCAAGCTGAGCAGGCAGAGCGTGGCTGAGCAGATCAGAAAAACTAACACACAGTCCACCTTCCTCAGAAAATTGAGGAGCTGGGGCCAGTGTGCCTTGTGAACATCCTGTACGCCTCAGAACACAGTCATGTACGATGTCTGCCCTTGATAAAACTTCAAGGCAAGAAGGGAGTTTATAACTATATAAATTTTTCACTGTCGTACACAGCACATAGAAACAGGAGATGAAAAGGAGCCTCAGGAAACACATATCCATCGGAACACAGGCTCCCCAGGGCAGATCCACTGGCCCAGGAGTGCAAGGCAAAGAACAGGCTTCTCATCCTGACAGGTGGCTCCATCCCACAGGACACCAGCGCACGCTCACGCTGTGCCACGCAACACCTCACCTTAGGGGAGCACAAACGAAAGCTCCCTGTACTCCCCTGAGGCACTCAGTGCCATGCAAGGATACCTTGGGTTCTGACCCTTGTGACTGTGCAGTCACTGCTGATGCTGCAAAGAGTTCAGAGATCCATGTGCCTTCCTCTCCCTGCTCACTGCTCCATGTAATCCCTCAAAGAGTTATTCCCTCTGTTTCACCCCTCCATAATGAGTCTTTCCATATCTGAGTTTTCCCTTCACTGCATGCAAACTGATATTGTTTAAAATCAGTGAAGCAGAGAATGCAAAAGACTGAGGTAAATATAGCTAGAGCTAGACTGCCTGATTTGGCTTCAGAACG
This sequence comes from Lepidothrix coronata, assembly GCF_001604755.1. NCBI lineage: Eukaryota > Metazoa > Chordata > Aves > Passeriformes > Pipridae > Lepidothrix > Lepidothrix coronata. The sequence goes on from NW_016690304.1 coordinate 3,649,862, forward strand.
GGTGGGGGAGAGACAAAGTGAGCTGTGAAAATTATACATGTTACAATGCTAATTAAACCTTGTATCTTCCATCTCATTAGAATATTTCAAGTTTACAGAAAACTCTGTAGCTCATACCAACTTCAGAGCAATCTGTCACTTCCAAGCTTCTCAAATATGGAATTTTTAAGCCTGAATTTAGTCACCAGATTTGAAAAATTTTTTATCCTGAAAGGGATTCTGGAGGAAGCTTCTCAATTGTAAATTAGGGTCTGGGTCCAGGCTGAAACAAAGGACATCATTCAGGAGCAGAACTTGTTTACTTAAAACATCCCTACATGGGACCTGTGCTGAGGCACACATTCTCACATATTTAAAAAGAGATGTAAGATTCAGGGTTGATCGGGCAGGAAATGCAGAATTACACCAAGCCTGTTAAAACACCACATTTTGGAGAACTTTCCCACACAAGAACAGAAAGATTGTACTGTTTGGGTTTGAAATACTAGTAAGGCACATCAAATCCCATAGACAGAAGTTATCCTTAATTAAGCAGTACAAAGCCATCTGTGACAGCCTGGTTGATAAATCACAGCAGAGGGACTGACTACAACTACAGCAGGAGAACAACAAAAGTCTTAAGTTGTTGGATGTGATCAGCACCCAATGGTAGAAAAGAGCATCTTGCACGTGTAGAAGAATGACTTGGTTTTGCTGCTCTTTAGGACCACTGTCTCCCCAGAGCTGAGAGCTGATCAGAAAGAACCAACTGTGCTCTAAGTAAATCTTAAAAACAATCCATGGAATGTCTTTGTTGCATATTAAAGAATACTTAACAGCTTACATTGTAACTTATAACTATCCTGGAGAAAAATTATGGAAAGTATTCATGGACGGGGGCCAGAAAGGACTGGATTGTAAAGGAAATTCTCTCAATCAATGAAACTGTAAATGAAACACAATAAAAAAAGTCCCCCATTGCTGAAGCACACTTATTTCCACTGAGAAAACAATCCGCTGTCTTTAAAGTTTTTTTCTACTTTTGAGTTTTATAAGGTACTTCATTTTTGGCAGCATACCTTTTGCTAATTCAGCTTTGCTAGCCTCATTGGAATTTTTCAAAAAACCAGCAAAGATGACCAGAATGCAAGATCAGACCCCTGAGGAAGAGCTGGGAGCTGGCTGGTAAGCCAGGTTCTGTGTTTGGACACCTGCATTAAAGCTCCCACTCCCATTCACCAACTTTGCCATACCAACTTTGTCACTGGACACAAGCTATGCTGAATGTCTGCACAGCAGATGAGGACATCTAGAACTTGGGCAGTTAATGAAAACCACTTCTACAAACCTTCATCAGACTCAAGATAAGTGAATTTATATGATTTTAGTAAACAACACTATATTTTTTAAGAGTTTTATTATTGTAAAGTAATAGAAGTTTTGGACATTTAGAACTTCAAATGAATAGGAGTTTCAAACAACATCAGGCATTTGAAACCTTTTTCTTACTTTCAAAAGGGAACAACTAGACACCTACAGAACAGTCTTGTTTAAGATGCTGCTTAAATTATAGTCATATTTTATGCACAGTGAAAAGCTGTCAATTCGTGAGCTCACAGATCAGAGAGCCAAACAAGTAAGGCTTTTGCCTATAATGAATTGCAACAGATGGGTTTAAAAACAAAATGGTTTAAGCCTGGCTTTAAAATTAAGTCAACTATGGTTTAACTTGTCTTATAAAATGTGAATCAAATTATTTTGTAGTTTTCACAGTTTGTTTCACTACTCTTTTATCACAGTATGTTCAGACTGTTTTAATCAACATCTTTCTGAAAGCCAGACAATGTTCCTCCTTGCTGCCACATCACTGTTCATGACTCTGCAACGGGGAACACAGCAGAAGTAGAATTTAAGGCTGTTGTGGTGGAGAATAGCAAAACCTAGCTTTCATTTTCAAAGTCACATAGACAACGAAGCACTGACAGATACAAAAAACCCAAACAAACCAGCCTTTAGGGCCTGGCCTCTCAACCTTATCCACCCACACAGAGTCTTGGGTGCATGTGGGATGTTGTTCAACTCTAGGTCAGTACTATTGTACAGTGATTTGTACTGACCAGGGCTAGAGCTTTGGTCATCCAAGTCCACATTTTCTTTACATGAAAATCATAGAGTCAGTTTGAAGAGTCTGGGGGAATAACAAGGGGTTGCTACAGCTAAAAGAACACCCAACTGGGAAAAAACAAAACTCCCAGTGATGCACAGAGCAGACCTAGTTTAGTTTTCCAGTGGAGTTAAGGCCTCTTCCTCCCATCCCAATCACATCCATATGAATAATAAATGCAAGCAGAGACTGGGGCAGGTGAGACACCTGCTCCCACACTCACCTTGTGCCAGAAGAGAGAGGACACAGTGGAAAGGGATGTGAGGGGAATATTAAGAGACTGCTGTTATCCCTTCCCCTCCTGAAGAAAGCGGATGAGGAGCTCACACTGCTGTTAATGTAGACCAGGACCAAGATGTTAACATGGGGTTAGTATTTAATGGTCACCTACCTGTTTAAATTAGTAGAAAGTTGTTGATTTACAGGAACCAACAACCTGTTATTGCCCTTACAACAGAAAAACACAAAGACAACAGAACCTGCGTCAGGTTCATAATTACTCACTTTCAGGAAGATATGAACATGAATATATAGAAAGTGTATTCAAGCCAGAATTAGATTAAGAACAACACTCTCCCTTGGTGCTGTTTCCTCTGCCGGAAGTTAAATATATCTTCCTGATTGCAGACATAAGCACACTTGCTCAGACCTTCAACTGGCCTGATAAATGGTATGGTGGTTTTCCAAATCTACCGGGACAAGTCAGGTGACAAATGATTTCCATTAGCTCCAGCAGAATGGAAACAAAACAGATCAATACAAATGATTTGCAGCAAGTTCAGATCATAAATTTCCTTTTGCCCAGTTCCATCATTTTAAAATAGAAGCATTCTCCCTACACAATATGAAAAAAGGCAGCAGTGATCCAGAGATTTGATCATTCCAGTTACGACAAACTGCTCATGATTTCAGCTTGGAGTGCTTTTTAATCAAGCATTAATTATACTCAGTGATACATGACAGAATTATTTTAAAAGATGACAAACAATAAAAATTGTAACGACCATATTATTTTTGGAAAATGAATTAGATCCTACAGTTATGTAAAAGCCATAACAGTCCTAAATTCTACTTTTACTGTACCAAAATTACCTGCTATTTCGCTTTTGCCCTTCATCATTTTTCTATAACCATTTCTAAACCGTGTTGGTGAAGGATATTTTTGGGGTCACCAGTTCTTGTACCTTTGAGATCAAACAACAGACTTTGAGCCTGCATTGCAAGTAATGGCTTGCACATAGTTCCTTGTTCTTCATAGCTGGCTATATTAGCTATCTAACTAGAATCCCAAAATATACTCATCTATTGTAATGTGGAGAGGAGATAAAGTGATTTATGAATCTGCTCTTATGAGTAAGTCACCTGTACTGATGACATAGACATTCACAAACAAAAAAAAAAATTTCAGTGAGGCGGGAAAAAAATTAATTGCCTCAGTGCACCCCACTCTACAGGAATACGTTTTGGAGATGGTTGCCTTGCAATTAGTTGATGTAGTGACAAACAAATGCAGATGTTTGCCATATGCAGTCGCATTCTCTCAATAACTGTACAGTTATCAGTATCAGTGATGTCTCCTTACCTGGTTCCAATCCTGAGTTCACTTTCATACATTAGTTAGTTCCATGTGTTGATTCCTAAAATTAAAGGGAAAATAAACTTCCCATAGAATTAAGTCTCACTCAGTTTCGGTGATTTTCCTTTACCTCTTTTATATTAAAATATATATATATAGAAGGAAAAAGTTGTCTTTCTTTTTTCCATATTAATACATCAGCAATACCTGTTCAAAACATCTCTCCTCTTGGCTCAAGGGAAGGTGGACATTGCAATTTGCTCCTTGGGATGGTTACACAACACACTGTACGGGGGCACATCCCCACCTGCCTTGTCACAACATTTGTCCCTGTCTCTTATCTCTCTTTATTCACACAAACAGGCCATTGGGAGAAAACAGATCTTTCCCTGATATAAAGCAATGCTACTTTTCCATTTTTGTACTTGGCAACATAAAGCAAAGGATTGCTATTAATCACAAGTGGATTCAGCTAGGAGTTGGGATCCCATTTCTGAAAACAAATCTGAAGAAGAACTGAATTGAATCAAAACAGCATCATGGGTTAGAAGATATATATCAAGAACTGTAGGCTATTTGTACATACTAAATATCTATCTGGAGGGAAAAAAAGTCACCAAAATGTGATTTAAAAATTCATTTAAGTAAATTAGAGCTGTCTGAAAGCTAATTAGAATGAAATGGCCTCTCTTCAAAATAGAAGAATAAAATAGTAGAATAAAAAACCTAAGAAAACACATATTTTACTTTACTCAAGACAGCATTTCACCAGTACTGCACAATGCCCTGTGCCGTAAATTACTTCAAGTACAGAGCACCATTTCTCCATAAACACTAAAAAAGCCCAAGTTCACAGATACAGCACAAACTACACTGGAGGGTGGGAAGCAATCATGTGCTGTCTGTCAGTATTATTTTGGAACTCCCCTTCCACCCTCATTCACCCCCAGTGCATGTCTTTGTTCAATCCAATTCGAGTCATTTTGTACTATTTTAAAGTCGCGAGCTCGGATTTTTTTTTCAAATTCCTAAATAGATCTAGATCACAGAAATTAACTTTTTGCCCCTCAGCAGATATATACTGAAAAAACAGTTAACCCAGTTCACAGTATTTCATCAGTTGTTTTAAGATCTAGGAAGAAGGATTTTAAATCGGTTTTGCAAGTGTCAGCTCACTGTACCACACTACATCAAGAAGACTGAGTAAAATCCAACCACATTGAGCATTTGAGAGGCAGTGACTGCATTCACTCAACACTGTTTAATAGATAAGAAAAGTCATAATGAATTACGACGTGTATTCTTATGCCTATATGGAAATAAATGCAATATCTATACCAGTAATGCTATCATACTTCACAACTGAACTGTGGTATTTTTCAGCTTTAGAGAGGGGGGAAATAGGACAAAACCATTGACAGGAAGGACTGCAAGAGGCTGTCTGTCAGCTTTTCTAAAAGCCTCCATTAGGCTTCCACCTTCTCAGGAGGAAAATAAGAGAAAAATAGACAGAAAGAAGAGAAGTGCCTCGAAAATGGTGAGCAAATGGTCACTTTAGGACTGCAGCTGTTTCTCTCTGCAGGAGGCACGGACAAGATACTAGAAGAATATTTGCAAAGATGTTCAATATGGAGAGAAATACATAATGTGTGATCTATGGTGCTGTGCCTTCCTCTTAAACAAATCCCATTCCCAGATGGCCTGCAAGATATTAAACTATTGCTTATGTTTGCAGTTCCAGCTGGAGTCTGTATATAAACAAAACTACTTCTGTAAGTCTCTTTGCAGTTCAGTAGAATGTTTATTCTGACTTTTAAATAAATCCCTTGAACAACATTAGATATATATGAAATATATCAACTTTCAGCATTAACTATCACTCCACTGCAGAGTTATTAAAAAACTAAAACAAAAATAAAGCCAGGAGAGCTTCCCTTGGCCCAGCCTACTAAAAAGAAAAATCAGGGGAGTTTTAACTGGGTACTAAACTGCCCTCTGCGCCTCAGAAGCCTCCTCCAAACACCAATCCAAGAATGAAAGCAGAAACAAAGATCCAGCGAGCCCAGGAAACTTCTCAATTTGAAACAATTTAATAAATAACTTTACTAAATATACCACAAAGGATGGAGCCTTTGTTATTCTAATTGCTGGCATAATCTTTAATCAAACAGCTGCACCTAAAAAAGAAGTGTGGAAAAACCACATCCTGCAAGAGGTATTCCCTGGGTTCAACACGTATTTGCAGCTGTTGGACTCCAAAGGTTTTCTATGCACACACACAAGGGGGGGAAAAAAAAGTGATGTCAGAAGACAACACTGAGAGCATGGAATTAAAAGGCAGAAGAATGCAAAAACTACACTTGGGATAGCAAACCCTAGAGTAGGTGAATAAGAGGAGCAATGAGCTGTCCCTGCTGACACTGCTCTCCCATCAGCAGCCCAACAGCCCCCGTGACAGAAGCAGCTGCCCGGTAGGTCACAGCTCTCCACGCTGGGGGGACTGTAGGAGAGGAGAAAAGAGCTTAGACCTTGTAACCAAAGACAAATCATTCTCCACGGCTTCGTTAAGTGTTGAGACCTGATTAAAACAGGCAGGTGCTTCCTCCCAAGTGGAATGGAAAATCAGGCCTGTTAAGCATTGCCCTCCTTCCCTACTACAGTCCGTGTTATGAAACTTTCGGCTGCATCCCCCGGGCCTTCCAAACAGCATCATTAACATTTCTGTGGTGTGATCTTTGAAGGTCTTTTGCTTCCTGTAAACCTCTGATCCTGCTTTTCATTTCTGCCTTTCTGAATTCTGGTAATCCATCTGTTCTCTGCTGCTTTCCTTCATCTCTCCTCAGAGCTCTCCAAATAGAAGACTAATTCAAGGCATGGAATTTCACACACACAGTACTTCTGTGCTCACTTATTTGCTGACAGGAGTTCAAAGCCCATTCCAGGATTTGTCCTCCTTAATAATACATACACATGGAAGTGATGTGCAGGGAAAACTGCAGTTGCTGCCCCAGCTATGAGACAGTGCCCATTCTACCAACCTGGTGTTAGGGGGATTCCTTGACAAGGGATGAAATGCAGTGTTGTGTTCAACTGTTGTATGAAATTGTTCCTCTATTTCTTCCCTTCCCTTTCTGCTACCTCCTCTCCTCCTCTTTCTTCTGTTTCTGAAGGTTTGTGTCTACCAGTCACCCTTATGGCTGATGCAGCCCAGAGAGCTGGTTTTACCCTTACCTTTACCTTACTTTTCAATTTTTTTTCTGATGGTAGCCTCTCCTGCTCATTTCACATAGGCACCTCAACAAATTAGTATAACAAACCACTATAGACATGATAAATGGATAACAAAGATTAAAAGAACACAGGGATTATTCTACAAATGTTTTTCTTAAAGTAGTAAGTCAAATAAAGGCCCCCATCAACAGCAAAATCTGAACACTAAGAATTGCATTTAGCAGTACAGATAGTGTCCATCCACTTTACTGGTTTTTTTTTTAAGTATAGGAGTTTCAGTTTATATGCATAAAAACCATTAACATACTGATACAACCCATGCTTCTATTTGTCTAAATCCACCTCTACAATATATTTACTGCCTGCTGGATGTAAGTACCACTCCAGGCACCTGATTGTCTCCATTTTCCTTACACCTATAATATGAAACTCTTTTAGCATTTGCTGCACTGCTGAAGATGATTGAGAACAAATACGCTAAAAGCTATGACTGATTTTGCAAGAGTACATTTAGTCATTATTTAAAATGTTCTCATAACCTTATTGAACTCAGCAATACATTCCAAGTTCACTTTTTTATCCAGACTGCCGCATCTATTGGTTCTTTGCCGAAATCTGCACACCTCTCCCATCAGACAGGGTTTGAGATGTATGCAGCCTAAGGACACGAAGAAGCTGAGAAGAATGAGGTGCTTCATGCCTTGGCCTTTCTGGTAGCTCTAGTGCAACACACCCAACTTCAAATGAACACTTGAAACAAACAAAGAAAAGGCCAAACCAACAAACAAAAACCAAACCAAAAAACAAACAAACAAAACAACAACAACAAAAAAAAAACAAACACCAACAGCCATCACAAAAAACCCAACCAACCAAAACAAAACCAAACAAACCAACCCCACAATCAACCACCTTGCTTAAGCACGAAAGCCTTTCATCTTCTTGTTTGTTAGTTTATGTCAACCTTCAAACTGTACTTTCTCTGTTCCAGGTTTCATTCACATGCAGAGCAAGTTTCAGGGCATATTTTGCCTCTTATTTCACTACTGCAACTTTAGAAATAACCCCTAGGAAGCAGTGCAGGAGGAGTTGCTGGAGATGCCAGGATCCCTCGGTTACCATCTCCTCCAGGTTGGGGCCAGTCCTGGCTTCTGCAGTTACCCCCCTCCCAGGACTCCAGCACCTGCCATCCTGTCTGCTCCACAGGGTCTCTCAGCTGCACCAGAGAGCAGAATACTCTATTCTCAGCTTCTTTAGGCAAAACCACTGCAGGAGACCTCTTCAAGTTTAACGGGGATATGGGCCTCGCTCTGAAGCAAGGAGCTGCCCAAGGCACTTGACAGCAGCTATAAGGAAACAACCACTGTGCCGTGCCTGCAGACCCCAAAGTAACAGGGAAGAGACAAAACCCCAAACTAAAATAACACACAGAACACCAGAGTGACAAAAAAACCCAAGCAACCTCAAAGCACAGATGCCCATAATTTTATGCCAAGGCCCAGGACAGTAACGTTCCCACCAGAGCAGGCAATCCTCTCTCTGTAATGAGCCCCAGTGGTGAAACTGCCATAAAGGTGAGGATAGCAGAGCTGCAGGGACTCAAATCCTGCCTTTCCCCTTGCAGAGGCAGAGGCCAACACCCTGCTCAAACCCTGCAACGTTCCCCACCAGCTTTGCTTGGGAACCCACAGGTCCCTCTCTGCCCCAACAGCTGAATTTCAGACATGGCATTCAAAACCCAGCCTGCTGGAATTTACTTATTTAGCCCTCAGTGACCAGAGCATTTCACAGGTGCTGTTCTCCTGCCTTTTTCCCTCCAGCTTTACTGAACAAACACTTTTCAATTCAGTTCTTTTAGCTGCTTTGCCACCTTCTCTTTCCTGGGAAGTTGTTACTGTTTTTTATGATTGGACTCAAACAAATCCCCTAAATCAACCAGAAAAGCCCAACCAGGACAAAAATAGCATTGCAGTTGTCTTCTCTAAAGCAGGGATGTACAACACTTGGATGAAACAAAAGCCCTTTGTTTTACTAACTATATAAACATTTCAGTTTAAATCATCTCATGCCTCTGGAAGGAACCCATATTAGTATAATTCTGCTCCAAGTCACTGCTGTTTGATTAACACAACAACTGGCTTTAAAGGGTAGGAAATAGCAGAATTAGTGGCTGATGATTTGCCAAAATCAAAACATCACAAGTAACATCCTACTGATCACAAACAGAGATGGAAAAGTCAAGTAGCTCTATCAATCTGTGTGAGATCTCACTGCCAGCAGAGCACTGCAGTCACCCCACACTGAATTCTTAAACACATGGCACAGGTACAGCTTCAGCTGGTGTCAGCTGTGTCACCTACACAGGCCAAAGTCAGCCCCCACAACACATAGAACATCCAGGAATAGCAGCAATTGTTAAACTCTGCTTTAATCTCTCCACGAACATGGAGGTTCTTTGCTAATAGTACTTTTAATTAGGATTAAGTACAAATTCTGCTTTGACAGCTCTATCTAATGATAACCAGCATAACATACTTCAAAAGGGAAGGTGGAGAAGGGTGTGGGCCAAACTGCTCCTGCAGTTTGGATTGTCTGGATTGCCAAACTGCATCCTCCCAGCATTGTCCATAACCTCTAAAGCCAGAGCTGCCAGCATCATTCCTAGAACAAAAAGCAGTCAGCCTGATCACTGAACACACACAGGTCATTTCAACATTTCTTCCCTTCCCTTTCTGCTACCTCCTCTCCTCCTTTTTTCTGTTTCTGAAGGTTTGTGTCTACCAGTCATCCTTATGGCTGATGCAGCCCAGAGAGCTGGTTTTACCCTTACCTTTACCTTACTTTTCAAATTTTTTTCTGATGGTAGCCTCTCCTGCTCATTTCACATAGGCACCTCAACAAATTAGTATAACAAACCACTGTAGACATGATAAATGGATAACAAAGATTAAAAGAACACAGGGATTATTCTACAAATGTTTTTCTTAAAGTAGTAAGTCAAAGGTAATAAATTTAAAAAACACCCACCTCTTGCCTCCCCAGAATACCAAAAAAAGCACACAAACCAAACCACAAACTAAGATGCCAGCTACAAATAAGTCAGTAAAAACACACGAAAGCAGACAACACAGATACAGAACCACAATAATTTATTCGAGGTCCAAAGTAAAAACTACCTTTTTTGGTCATTCCAAACGCCTCCACCTTGTCACAAATAAATATTTTAAATATAAATGCTTGTGGAAGGTTCCCAAAATTTAGCTCTTGTTAATACGCCTTTTGTTTGATGTTTGCCCTGTTGAGAGACTAAAGCCTTTTTAGAATGATAACAGTGATGTTATCATTTTTTAATGCCTATCGAGAGTAAACCAGCTAATACATGTAAACAGAGCTAAGTATATACTCATTCTTATTATAAATGGATTTGGAGTTTGAGTGCAAAGAAAAACAACTATATTCCCTCAACAAATAGATACTTGGTTAATTCCTAGCAAGCCCTAATCTCCATATCAACTCCCAGAGCTCTGCGGAAGAAACTGTGTAAGGCCAAACGATGCAAAGCCAGTGGATTCCTTGCATTTTCCCCCACATAAAAAGGGAAAATAAGATGCCTGCTGCATCATATAGAAAGTGAGGTTAGAAATACACAAGTCTGCATCCTGGGAGAAGCGGAGGGAATTATATTTGAACAGTTGCATTATTTTATCAAGGAAGAAGTGTGAGAAACTTCTTTGGCCTTTTTCTCAGGGTCAGAGTTGCAGTTCAGCCCTTGGTGTTCTGTCACTCTCAGCCACAGCCTGCAGCACAGAGAGACTCCCTAACGCAGGAAAAGGTCATTTGAACCTCCCTACACTCGGACCAGCTTCTCTAGGACAAGCACCTGCAATGTGTTCAAGGACACCAACACCTTCCAGAGCATTCCAAGCCGTCAGATACAACTCCTAGTACGTCTGTTTCTAAAAGCGACAGATGTACCCGACAGATCCCACTTGCCTTGGTAATTCACATTAGATAAAGATCAGTCAAAAGTTTCCTGCACTTAAAATATACCAAATGTTTCTTACGTTTGCACAGTGTATTCATGTTCAGAAATATACAGCATTTCAAACAAACAGTAAAGCAATATTAAAACACAACCAAGTGCTTTAAGGAAAAAAAAAAAATCTTTTCAAGTTTCTACAAGATCTACAGATGAAAAATTAGTCTTTTTAGACACAGCTTCTTAAATAACATTTTCCAGTTGATATTCCTGAAATAAAAGTTAACATCTCATTTTATTAACAGAAGAAAGGCCTAAAGCAGCAGGGTAAGGTCTACTGAAACTCCCATTTTAGGTTCATATGAACAAACCAAGGCACATCCCCTATTGTTTCTTCTAAAGACTACAGAGGTATAATAAAATATAGAATGTGCTCATATTGATATTATTTACTCATGTCAAGGAAAATCCATTTCCAAATTCATCCTGAAGAGCAGAAGGCAAGAACTGTGGGCAAATCAATGTTTATGTGATGCTGTATTTGAAAACAATTTTTAAAACAGTATGTAGACGTGATCCTCTGAGCAACCCAGAACTGATGACCCTGAAGAAATGCCCTGCAGCCAGAGTCCTGTTCCCCAGCACAGGGCCAGGCACTCACCACTAATGACATGATGGCAAAGCCACCTCTCTGCACCTTTTCCCAGAAAATCCATCCTGTGCAACAGTGGCTGTGCACCGCGCTCACGAGTACATCCTCGTGCACACAGCGGCTCCCGCTTCTTTAAGAGCAAAATCCTAGATTTTGGTATGGAAAAGCTTTAGTTACTTCATTAAACACAAGCCAGTCTGGGCTACAGATCAGTTTAAGATTCCACACTACACAGTGTTTTTGTGAACTGCAGCTTCTGTGTAAAAATTAGTCAGTGATACAACCAAAGTTACAAAGTGGGGAACAAGATGGTCTTTTGTCACTTACATTCCCAATGAATGTGAAAAATCAGCAATGGCTGACAGAATTTCCATTCTTTATGTACAGAGAACCCAAAACTAAACAAAAAACAGGAGGCAAAAAAAAGAAAAAAGAAATTCAAAAGAGTGCCTGGGGTTCCCCCTCCCAGAGCACAAATGCTTTTTGAAGACTTGGCTTATTCCAGTCTTCCCTGAAAAAATCCAGTCACCTTCAAAGAACAATCACTAATATTTTGAGATAAATAAATGTTACACTCATTAAAAAGAAATTAATACGTAAAACAGAAAATTCACCATTCTAATCTATTAATATTCACAGAACCAGAACAGTTCACAACATGTATCTTCAAGCCTAGGTCTGTAGATGGCTAAACTTAACTTGTTTGAGGTGCAATAGTTAAGTTCTTGTAGAATTGCTACAGATGCTTGAAGGTTAAACCAACAGAGCTATAATTTATGAGTTTTAGCACATAACCACTACTTGATTGCTGCAGAAATTTGATAAGGTTATCTTTCAAACCAACCACACTACAGGATGTGCAAATCACAAGATACTACCCCTTAAACTTTCCCCTTCTTCCAGGAGAAAGACCAGAGTGCCTGTGTTCAATATGGATGAGGGCAGTTCAAGATGCCATCCCCATTTCAAACTCCAGCTGCAGCAGATTCAACATGCAGAACGTCAAAACTGAAAGTTTGGGGCTTTTTTGTTTGTTCTTCTCCTTAAACACATGGGATCCTACTGAAGACAAACTGCCTGTTTCTGCTGGGGGCAGAAAGCAGAGAGCACCTGAGGGCAAACCCAGTCACCAACACCCCCCAGCAGCTCTCCTCAAGGTAACCTGTTGTAACTCACAGAGGAAGCATCCTAAGCCAGAACAGCTGTTTCATGTTGTATTTCAAGTTCCCTCAATTCCTTTTCTTTCTGCCAAAAAATTCGACTGCAAAATCTCCCCCGTTCACCTGCACCCTCCCTTCCCCCAGAAACGTAAAGATGCTCAAATAGAAATGAATCAATCTGATACTCTAAACTAGCTCTTGTGACCCAAGAACAGAAAGCCATTTCCCTTTAGCTGTCTAGGGGAATCTAATTTACCTCAGTAGCCACCTGCACCCAAAATGTTAATATTCTCCAATGTACAAATTCTTCTTTCCCTTCTCCATCCATTTACACAGCACCTGCACAGGAAATGCTCCCATACACCTTGGAGGACATCAGTCATGGCTACATTACAGTAATAGATGCACCATGGCCTTAGCAGATAAATAGCAGACAGCAACCCTACAAAAGTCACTTAAGACAGTGAAGACAAGTAGCAAGTAAATACAAATATTTTACTTAATCAAAAAGCCTGTCTGTGTATATATAAAACACACACACAGAGCTCCCAAATAGCTTTTCAGTGTTGTTCTTAAGTGTTCCTTTTGTTTGTGTTTTAAATGACTAGTAGTTCTTCAGAATTACTATAAACCCCAGACACCCAGCACGGGTGTTGTTATATTCCAGCCCTTGAGATGATTCCATCTGTGATCCGACACAAACCTGCTCTGGCACTGGGCCTCTCTTCCTGCACCTGAAAGCTCTGCATTACAAAAGCATCTACCCCTTTGTTCTTGGTCTGAATTTCACCTTTCCCTGCATCTTTTCCAATTCAGGGCTTCCTTTCTCTTCCCTGTGTTCTAAGGAGATGAAGCTGATGGCCCAAGCCCGGAGTTGCCAGAGCACGGGCCAGCTGACGGGGCGATCAAACGAGCACAGAGCCGAGGACACGACACAGTGCATGAACTGCAGAGCAGCCATGGAGTCTGCAAAGCAGCCCCAGCACAGCCTCCTGCCAAAGCTCCCAGCTCCCGAGCCCTCTTTTGCCAGGTGCATTAGCCCAAGAGCAGCAGCACCGTGACAGTGACAGGGTTATATTGCTTCCCACCCTGCAGCCAGCCCGGGGTCTGCCAGCTTGTACATCTTTGTCCAATACTCCCATGCATAGCAAAAATACACAGACTATTTGCTTAAATTTCACAGCTTATGCTAAATGTTGACTCATCAAAGGATCTGGAAGACAAGTAGTAATGTGGCTGACACACAGGAGTAGGGAAAAAAATCATTTTTGT
>NW_016690304.1:3663999-3694047 GCF_001604755.1 Lepidothrix coronata
TTCTAATACAGATCTACCACGAATGCCACAGAATATTTCCTCCTGCAAGTCACCATCATCTCTCTTCTTCTCACCACCCTGTCACTGCCACTACGTCTACTCTTAAAAAAGTACTTTATCATGGTTTGCTTTAGAGTTTTTCCCCATGAAAAATCTCAGTGTAATGGAGCATTCCATCAAGAGGCCCACGGCACACAGCCAGGCCTCTGAAAGGGGGTTTGGTGATAGATAAAGGTAATTATAGTGTAACATTTGCCATACCACAATTTAAGGCTCTGTCAGCACTTTTCCCCTTTAAGAGGCTTATAACTCTGAGAGCCTCTGGCCTGAAACTTGATAAATACATCCAGTGAGAAATAACGTGAATTGTGGAGTCAATGAGATGCCTTGAATTGAAAAGCAGTAATGCCAAAAATAGTCTTGAACTCATAGTGAATGGAAGATCAGATAAGAGTTGCAAAGAGATCTGATGGAAACATAAAAAGTAAATCACTTCATGTGTACTTTGAAGAACTGTCAGTGGACAAAGTTTTTAGAATGTACCCTAACTGTCTCAGTAAAATTATAATTAAGAACGAAAAGTAGGACTGAACACATGTTCCAGACCTCAGTAATTGCTGAGGAAACCAACAATGTCCTTTCCCTACAGCAGCTTTCCTATTGCATGCTCCTATTCTTCCCCCACCCAACTATTTTAGGGAAGCCATTGTGATTGTACAATTCTCATTTTTCCATGAAAAATCTGGACATAAGCCCTGAAATCACAACTGCACTTTACAGACAATACTCAAAGCCTGGCTGTACAGTCAAGTACAGCCCAGGTGAACACAGCCCTGAACCCCTCTGGCCCTGCACACAGAACCAGACCCAAGCCAGCTCTGGTCCAGAGAGAAGAAGGAAAAAAAACAAAACAAAACAAAACAAAACAAACAAAAAACCTAAAACAAAACGAGGGAAAAAACAAAACAAACCAACAAAACAAAACAACCCACACACAGTAAAAATAAGTCATGGACTTCTACAGTTACCACAGCCTAAGGGTGGTTCAGTTTGCACCAATACAATTCTGAACTGGATTATCTGTAATTTGGCTGCATTTTTTTCTATGTACGCTCCCATAAATTCAGGCCCAGTAGCTGAATCCAAGCATCCTGAACCAGAGCTGTATCCAGGCTCCAACTCATTGGCAAAGCAGCTTAACCAGCAAAAATAAACTGATTTGCCCCAGTTTCCAAAGAAAGGGATGTGTGATGGCTGGCATGGGTCAGGATGTGGCTGGAGGATAAAAGGACTACTTGAGCTGTAAAATGCCTCAACAATGGCATCACAGATGTTTTTGATCATGACTTGCAAAGCTGTTACAATGAGCTGCACTATGTTTTTGAAGTCTCCAAGTCCATTTGTTTCATCATCAAACCTCTACCAATCGTACAGCACATTCTGGAGCAGGATAGGAAACAGGAGCCATGATATGTCCCCTTCCCCTCCCAGGCTGTAAATTCTGTATTGCGCCTTTTAGCAAAGGCATAAAGGCTTATAGTGCTTTCGAAAAGCTTCATAAAAGAGTTTGGCGAAATAAACACCTGAAGAAAAGTACAAAGATCAGTGTTTACAGAGCCATAGTGCTGTCTGCTCTCTTGTATGGTTCCGAATCATGGGTCATCTACTACCACCACCTGCGTCTCCTAGAACGCTTCCATCAACGCTGCCTCTGTTCAATCCTAAACATCCACTGGTCAGATGATGTGACCAATACATCTGTTCTAGAGCAAGCAGCTGTCACAAGTATTGAGGCCATGTTGCTGAGAACACAGCTGCTCTGGGCAGGGCACGTCTCCAGATTGAAGGACCAACCACCGCCTCCCTAAGATCCTGCTTTATGTTGAACTTGCCACTGGCTGCCACATGAGAGGAGCCCCGAAGAGAAGATACAAGGACTCCCTGAAACAACATCTCAGCCTTGACCATATTGATCAACATAACTGGTCTACTCTGACCTCCATTGGGAGGCCTGGAGACACCCCATCTATAACACTGCTGATGCCTTTGAGAATGCCCGCAGGATCACCCTTGAGGAGAAAAGACAACGCAGAAAGAACCGTGTCTTGCAGGATTTACCACCTAAGGAGTCTTTCTGCTGTGCCTTTTGCAACCGGACATGCCTATCTCGTATTGGCCTTTTTAGCCACCAACGTGCTTGCAACAAACGTGGGTAGAGCCCTTCCCAAATCTTCGTTCGTGAAGCCTGGCCATGATAAAATGGCACCAGTTGTGTATTCAATGCAAATAAGAAAGATATTTCACGTAGTCATAAAACACTCTCTTTAACAGCAATCTGTCCTCATTTGTTACAAAATGGATCCTCTCCTTTTTGGAGGAGTCTCCCATACACTGGGGAAAATACCACTCAAGTCAGTGTATCACTGTGACCCAGACTGACAGAAAAT
Organism: Lepidothrix coronata; assembly: GCF_001604755.1. Classification (NCBI taxonomy): domain Eukaryota; kingdom Metazoa; phylum Chordata; class Aves; order Passeriformes; family Pipridae; genus Lepidothrix; species Lepidothrix coronata. The sequence goes on from NW_016690304.1 coordinate 3,666,447, forward strand.
GCTGGAGGGTTGATAAGGAGGGAAGGGGAGGGTATTTCTACCTTTTCTATTGTTGACAAATATAATTTCTAATATTACCACTGTGGGGATGTGACCTGAAACCGTGGATTTTTAAAAACTAAAGAACAAAACAGTGTTCAGCATTTCTTCTTAAAAGTAACCCCAAACAGCCCAAACAGCACCTCACAACCAACCCCATAAAACAACATGAAAAAGAATCCCACTCTGATGATCCCATCACCACTTCAGAGCCAGTGTCCTTGAAGGAGAAGTTTTATATGCTGCCAAGGGTCCCCCTCCTATTCCCACCCACATGATGACAGCAAGGAGAATAGGATTTGGAAGAAGTGTAGGGCAATATACACATTTCATTATATTGGACTTTAAACACAGAGATCATGAAGGAGAAACCACAAGAGCAAAAATCCCAGCGAGGCTTCTGGGGGAAACAGAGACTTATTCAGCTCTGCAAATTTAGAGAGGATGGAACCAAAAGGACATGGGGAATGTTATTAAGAGCATTTCATAAGACTTTTTTGATATGAGGGGTTGAAAAAGGAAACACAAAAACTCTCATTTTGGCCATTCTGCCATTTACAATTGCAGAGTAAAAGAAGGATAAATGTAAGTTAGAAAAGAGAAAACTGTTTCTTTATGGGGAAATACTGATATAAATTTTTTCTTATCATCTGCACATTCCATAGAGAGTCCTTGAACAAGGTGATCTTATTAACTCATTGCATACATGAGAACTATATTGTAAAGTAAGGTAACACCAAGTATGCACATGTAAAACAGAGGAAAAAATACAGGAGAAACTCACACAAAGCGGAAACAAGGACTGTACAAAGATAAAGTGACAGTGAAAAGAGGAATATACTAATCAAGCTTAAACAAAAATGACAGAAAGGTTATTTTAAATGATATTATATTACAGTAGTAAGAATCAAGTCACTCTTCAATTTCCTTCTCCACTTTCTGTTGAAGATAGTCCACAAGTGGCTCCAATGGGAACAGAGGATGGCAAAGGCACTAGTTTCTAAAGGGTCTTGTGTTTTACTCTTACAGGGTTAAAAGCAGACAGCACTCAGTTAAAGAAGGCCCAATTAAAATTCACAGAGCTATTGATCTTAGCCCTGCTCCAGTGAACCCTCTTTTCTGCTTCTACCTCATAAACAAGATGACATAGAAAAGAACTATTGATTTTCATATGATATCTTTTTGGAGACATTTTCTTAGAATCTTAAAATTGCATCAAGTGTTCATAAAACAAATAGACTTAATGTGGTCATGTCTGGCAGATAGTACAACCCATTTGCCAAGTGTTTTAGATGGGGGAGATAAAGCAGATAGACAGGTCCTACTTTAAACAAACTCAAGTTTCCCACCAACATACATCATCATCCCATACCCACTTGTCTTCTTGAATGTGACAGAGGAATAGATTTTTACTTCCAATAGGTATAAACTGATCAAAACACTCCCAGCTGACACTTCCTGCAACAATAATGAGGCTTAAACTCACTGAACAAATCCACTGGCCCTGAAGAGAAATGCTCCCCACAGAATGGAACCTCTGTGCCCTGGGGCACCTGCAAGGCTGCTGAGGTAACTCCTCACCTTGATCACCTCCAGGTACCCACAACAGGCAACTGTGCCCCAGCTTGCACTGCTTGTGGGCATCAGATCATGAAATAGCTGAGGTAAAGTTTAACGTTTGAGTGAAAAGACAAATTAAAGCACAAGCACCAGAGAAAACAGAAATGTCACACTGCCTCTGCTAAAGAGCTTAGAAAACAACTGACTGTACCCAGACAGCTCTGGATGAGGTCAAAGCACAGCCCATTTCCCTGACATCATCTCCCAACAAGTTTCAGGTCACATTCCCACAGTGGTAATGTTAGAAATTATATTTGTCAACAACAGAAGTGGTAAAAATACTCTCCTCTCTCCCCTTATCAGCCTTCCAGCATTTTCTGTCAGTCTGGGTCACAGTGATACACTGGCTTGCTTGCCATTTCCAAACTATCCCTAAAGTAGTGAAGCACCCCTGTGTGGGATAAACAAGCACTTATCTGGGAAAATGCAAGAGCTGAGGTAGGCAGACAGTAGGCACTAACACTGCTATTTTTATACTGCCCTCTCAGTCAAGTAACTCATTACATGCACTGGGCAGCCTAAAATCAGTAACTGTACAAAAACTGTACTGGCTTTCTTATCTACTTACAACCTGATGCAAACTGATCATGCCTAGAAATCAGATAAGAGAGTCACCTTATATGCAAGCTTGTCTAAACCAGGATATGTGATAAGCTCAAGTATTACGTGCCTTTCTTTGAACTAAATTTTGAATAAAGGACAACATACTGGTAACATTAAGGCTAAGAGAGCAAATAGAACCACAAACACCTTACCGTGTATATTAGTAATGTCCTAGTTGCAGGAATAAAAAGTAGAAAAATAGCCTATTTGAGGAATCCTTTTATCTGTGAATTGCTTTGTTCTTATGAAACAGGGAAAAACACCCAGACAAGCAGTGACAATAGCTTGATAGAATTATTTTGTCATCTCCTGTTTTTAAGCAGAGACCACTTCAAAACATTAATTTGCTTCAGGGATTTGTTTAAAGCAGAGCAGGTTCATAAACATTTTCTTTTCAAGACAGAGACTAAGTTGTGGACTGTTTCAATTCCCCTTTCACAGTCATCTTACTCCATAGAATATAAATAATCATCGAATTTGCTTATAAACAAATAAGAAAGACTCCTAAATCTGTGCTTTCTGTTGTACTAGAAGGCAGCATGTTTCCTACCACCAACACTGAGTTAGAAGGGATGTCCTTATGGCAGGTTTTTTCTAGCCTTGAGCCCACACTCTCCCAGGCACCCTGTTCTTGGGCTGTCTTACTGCTGGGAAGTTCTCAACTCCAACTTTGCATCTTTCTTGCCAAAATCTGACTTTTTAACTTTTTGTTCTATCCAATATGGACAGGTGGAACACACGAGACCGTTCTGTTTCCAAAATCCATTTTGGACATTCTCTCCCCACCTAAACATTCGACCACCTCCAGGTTTCATTTCTCTGGACCTATTCTCTCATCAGCCACACTCACAACTAGTCTGTTCTTCCACCCTACAGACTAGCCAGATGGGTCATTTACTGCTAAAACTGTATCGAGCTGTAGTTATTTCATTAATATTCCCAGCCACTGTTGATTTTGGGGAATCTTTTAAGGGATATCGAAATTTTTACTAAAACCACTGTCCCCGCTTGTCCTGTAACAAGTTCCTGATCATACAAGTGCTTTAGCTGAAATCAGAAGGGCAGCACATGATCAGATTAGGGTGGCTGCATTTCCCTGCAAGAAAAGAAACAACTGAAAAACTGTAACCCATTAAATCTTACTTCAGGCCAAATGGTTCAATTCAGCACTAACACAATTTATATCACAAATCAGTGTCACCTGTCAGGACCCCAGCTTGCAAACAGGACACCTCATGTTGCAAACATCACTAAGAATAATTATTCTTTCTCCCTATTATTCACAGCCGAAGTCTCGTACAGGAACGAAAGTTGTGAGAATAGGAGAAAAGTGGAAAAACTATTTTTTTAGTGCCTGATAAAAGCCTGACTCCACAGAATGCCAGGTGCTGCTAAGAAAGCAGAAAATGCATAATTGCTGCTATTAAATTCTGTCAGTTGAGAAGTACACACTGTTTACACAGACATTCTGTAATTTCACATTACAACTTTCAGGCTCTACTTTGATCCATGGTCTAAAACTTTCTTGAGACTGAAAGTTTGAAACAAAAACCAAATCAAATCAAGAAAAAACAAGGAACCAAAGAAAAAAACAAAACAAAACAAAAAAAACCCGAACAAAAATAAACCAAAAAAACCCCACACCACAAAAAACCCTGTGCAATCAACAGCAAACTTTCCAACAGAAAAATAACAACTCCATGGTCACTTCCTCAATACAATTTTTGATGGTTTATTAATACATAAGTAACTGTTGTGTTTAATGAGACAAATGGGAGCTTTTTCAGACTAGAAAAAGCAGCTTGACTTCAGAAAAATTAAAAAGGCAAAATCACAGCCCAGTAGCTCAGTAGAAAACCTCCAACTGAGATTTGCACTAGCAATATGATAGATCAGAGGTGGACTAAACCTTGCATGGGTAGGAAGACTAAATTCAAAATAAAAGATGTGAAGAAAGACTGCAGGCTACGTGAACTCAACTGCTTTTCAACCTTTTTTTTTTCTTTCAGTAACCAAGGAATGCATTACAGTGTGCAGATTAAACATTCACCAAAAACAGTCACCACTGCTTTATTCAAGACTGCAGGACCCATGTCTTGTCTCTTTGGTAGTGCTGGGACATTTCCCAGCATCAAGGTTTGCTCTGCAGATGATGTGAGAGCATGGATGGTCAGCAAGTTTTCCATTGCCTTGTTTCCATGTAACACTAGTTACAGTTTATGTTACAGCTGCCGTGGGAGTCCCAGGACTATAAGAGGTGATATTCACAGATAACTCATCTTCATAGGTTATTAAAGAATTTTGCCATTTCTGCTGTTCACAATCAGCCTTTACCCATCACTTCCATGTCTGAAGGTGCTCTCTCTTCCCTCACATAGTTTGTGCCCAAAAATGGAAAGAATAACAGCACAGACTGCAAGGATTCAGCTCCAGAGATGAGAAGGGCATTTTTCATCTTCAATATTTCTCTAACAAAACACTTCATACAGAATTCAACACTTCTTTCTCTCTCAAATACAGATTTCTCCAGCCATTCCTCCTCAAAGCAGAGAAACAGAATACTGTTAAGCTGCTCTGAATATACCCAAGAGAAGGTTCCAGGAATATAAAGCAAAGAGCTATAACATCACTATACAGCTAGTATCTGCCACATTCAGAAAAAAAATAGGTATTAGAAACTACCCATGCAGTAAGATTCAGCAAAGACTGAGAATACAAATTGCACGTCTGATTTTAAGAATCAGAACGACAGACTCATCTAGTATAAGCTAGCACAGCTCAGCTGGTATCCCAACTACTCTACGTGTCAACTGAAATGTGGTGGAATGCAATGGTGTGATACAGACACAGAAAATAATAGTATTAGCAATGCTCAGATATTGCCAAGGCTTATCCTTTCTCCTCCCTCAGATACACATCTCACCTTCTCTAGGCACTCTCTAAAGATAAGCACAAAAATATGTCACCTTCCTCGTTCCAACTATGCAGCTTGAAAGTGAAAAAATGAGGATGGCATGGAGTATAACTTGCATAAAACTTCTTATGCTTCACTGCACAATCCAGACTTGTCAGATGTGAAATACCAGTGCCACCATCTGGTGCCTTCCAAGTCTTTCTTTCTACTCAAAAAAGAATTCAGTCTTCATCTAATTCAATACATAAAAGAGGGGAAGAGAAACAGTTCTGAACAACAGATCAGGAGGCTTAAAAAGCCCCTTCAGTGAAGCTGTTGCAAAAGGAGGGCAATGTTACATAGAGCAAAACACAAATATCGGAGGCAGAGAGGGATTAAGAAAATAAAATAAGCAAGCAAGGCCTTGTGAAAGAAGCAAGGCTAAGTCTTAGAACGAATTCAGATCGTGATTCAAATCATATCAGTAAACAGCCCTCACAAGTTATGAACCTTTAAAAATATTTTTCCAATATTTGTTCTTATGAAACAGGGAAAAACACCCAGACAAGCAATGACAATAGTTTGATAGAATTATTTTTTCATGTCCTGTTTTTAAGCAGAGACCACTTCAAAACATTAATCCCAATATTCCTTTCATAAGGAGGTCGGGAAACATCCAAATAAACCATTAACTATTTTTACGAGCTTCACACACAAGAAAAAAAGAATCAAAATTCAAAAATTATTTTCCTTCAGCTATTACTCTCAGAAAACATAGTCAGTTCCTCACACACAACTCAATTTCAGAATTTTTCCTAAGAATCAGATAAACATCTTTCTTTTAAAACTCTTTTATGTCCTTCAACCGACTTTACATTGTATGTGGAGATGTTTGGGACCCCTCTGGAACAATCCCACCTGTACCATTCTTGAGGTCAGGGAATATGACAGTGTTCATTAACGTTTCCTCCCTCCCTTCTTGGAGTGAATCTTTAAAGTGGGAGCTACTTCATTTCTGTGCTTTGATGGGCTCCAGGTCAGCCTTCTTGATCACACTGGTGACCAGAGCACATCACAGCAGGACTGTGCTGGGGGAAATCTCTGCCCTGCACAGCTCTGAGGGAGCACTGTGGGCACCAACACATGGAGAAACCACCATGACCCACCCATGCCCATGGATAAGGAGCAGTTTGTGGCAAATGGGGAACTAAAAAGCGAAGATGAGAGGAAAACAGTCAGCACCACAGCACTGATCTGTGGGCAGCCAAGGCAGGGCCTGGAAAGGGAGGGAAGTGCAGGAGGGCCTGCAGCTCCCTCTGCTTATCAGGGTCTGACACCCTCCTCCAACACTTGTCACTTTTTATTAAAGTGCCAGCCTGGACCATTCCACGTGGGTATAAGAAACCCCCAACAATAAAACAAAGGCACACAGTGACTGTCCATGACAGCAGCATCACTCTGCAGCTCCGGTCCAGGCACAGTATGGACACGCTGCTGCAGCACACACAGCATCTCAGGCTGCTTTCACCCTGCTCCCAGCCCGGACACACTGCTGGAAATTATGCCAAGATCCACCATGCCCTTCCCCTCTTCTGCCTACAGTGGCTCATCCTGCCAAAGGGTACAGCAAGTACCCGAGGTTTTGCTCAGCTAACAGCAGAACTACAGTCTAATTCTTGGCAAGTGGTTAACAGAAACTGTGAATCTGAATATTAGACACTGATAACGTAAGAAGGAGAGGCAAAACTGAGAACAGACATATGCACAGCCAGTTATATTTGACTCTGGTTAATGGAACTTTAGCCACCTTAACATTCAAAGCACAGACACATCTGCTTTTCCATCTCCCCTTGAAGCGATAACTGCACAAGCTGCAGCCTTCAGAGCCCCCAGCAGGACACACAACTCATCCTATAGCAAAAGGCCTGCAGCTTCCACAGATGCACCCCCTGCCCAATTAACCAGCAATTCGTTTGCAAAGCCATCAGTCTACAGGACCTCCTTACAGTTTTGGGTTTTGTCATCCTGACTCTACGCTTCAGATTCCCTCCTGGAGGCAGCTTGAAACATTCTATCACGAAGTTATAAGGATGAATTACTGGGTGGACGTTGCCAATACAGCCTTGCATTAATTATTCATAATCATGGCAAAATATTTCTCATATTCATAACTTAGTAAATTCCTCGTGTAGGTTTATGTTAACGTGAAGATGATGATTCACACAGCAGCCTGCATCATATAGCACTTAATCACTCCGTGGAAGTTAAGACACCTGTCCCACGAAGTTGACAAGAGCAATATCTAAACTGCAGCAAGTTTATAACTAAGTAACCCAATAAACCTATATTCTTATCAGAACAGTTGGATCCACCTTTGTCATCTCTGCCCAGCAGTGTCATTTAATAGCTTTCCACTCCTAGCTTCTCATTGGGCCAGCTTCATTAAAAGAGTGGTTTATGTAAGCAGCTTTCTAAAACGTTGCCTTTTACAAAGCCTAAAGCTGGACAATGATAAATGAAGATTCACATATACCATACATGCTGTAACTGCTATGGCAGAGTAACGATGCAGTGTTTATGAATATGCAGATTTGAAAGGTAGAAATAAGCAGTATTTATTTACATCATCTGTTAATACGTATTCTCAAAAACACCTGGTGAAATTCTAAACTACTGCAAAAGTAGATGGAAACATTCTGAGTCTACTCAAGTTAGATCTGAAGCCCAGTGCAGTAACCCCTGGATACTTTCCCTCCAAGTGCCATGTAAGCATTTTGTCATATATTAGCTTCCAGGAAAGTTTGTTCTCTAAGACAGTGCAAAAGGCAAATAATTCCAAGACCTTACTACACAAAACATACTTTATAGAAATATGATTTTTTTCCCCCAAACTATAAAACACTATCTTCCTTTTATACAAGACATTCAGGTTTTTGCTATTTCAGAGTCAGGTTTAGACAAGTCATAGGTCCATAGCATTACAGACCTACTGCACGATTTTCATGATGATATAAGAAACAAGCTTTTTCACAGTCAGAACAACCATGCACTGGAACAACCTCCCCAAGGAGGTGGCACAGACACCATTACTGGCAGTTTTTAAGAAATGACTGGACAAAGGGTTAGATAACTTCATCTAGGCTCTCTTTCCCACAGAAGTCAGGGCAAACGATCTTTCAAGGTCCCTTCAAACTTGGGCTGTTCCGTGATGATTCTATGACTTCTGGCCCAGTGTCCATAGCACAGTCCAAGAGCCAAAAACTACTCTTTTTTTAAAAGCTTATCCCTAGGACATTTTCCCTGCTGTCTAAGTCCTTCATGCAGAAACCCTGGCACGCATTATTTCTTGTCCCTGGGCACGAGGAGGAGAGCAGATTGTTACATGGTGCTCCACACACCTCTTGCATCTGAAAGCTGATGCCTTCCCCAAACCTCCTTATTTAGTTTTATCTTTGAAAAGCTATACAAGCACAGTTCTTTCAAGCCTTTCAAGGTAATATTTCGTCTCCTCTCACCACTTTTTGCTTTCCTCCAGGCTACTTTCCCGCAGCCTGAACTGGGTGCAGTGCTCCGGGCTGCACCTGGCAACATGACAAGCAGAGTGGGCAGATGACTCCCCCTTCTTGCAGAGATATAAATCTCCCTCACACATCCTAGTACTGTTAATATTTTTCACAAAAGCTCAACGTTGCTGGCATAGATATTTAAGTGACCAGAGCATAGTAACTCCCAGCACACCCTTCTGATGGGCTGTTCTGTGTCCTGTGTCTGTGTGGATGCTGTTCTTACACTTCCACCCATTCAACTGCTGAATCTGCTGTACCAAACAAAATGGATGCTTCGGTGGGTATTCATTTGGAATTCTATTCCTTCCAAGTTTGGTATCATGTGCCAACTAAAGTATACTCTCTATTCCTTCATTCAATTCATTCACAAAATAAAAACCATACTGAGCAGCACTAGACCCAGGCCAGGCTGCTGAGAAACTCCAACCAGCCTGACCTCTTTCACAGCTGGCCACTTCCAACTATTCCCCAAATGTTCCAGCCACTCATGCACCACCAGTAGCTGTTTTTACTAACAAAGTCCCCTCACAAAACATGAAATACAGCAGGGAGTCTCCAATTTGTGTGTCAGCAGCCAGAGCTTCAGTCTGTGCCAGCAGCCCACGGTGTGGTTTACCTGCATGAAGGGAAGGGGTGGAAGAAAGGCAGCAGCCTGGGAAGAGCACACACTGTCTCTACCAGGCAAAAAACACTTTTACAGCTGCAGTAATTGATTGCCTTTGCAACAATCACATGCCGCCAGCTTCATTTTTCAGGGGAAAAAACCATCAGATTGGAACAGATGGGGGTAGATCCAAACAGATTGCACAGAGCAGCCACAGTCTAATGGTGAATTGGGAATACTGAGCAAATATAAGGAGCCCGTGCACTTCATGTCTGAATTGGAAACAGAGCTCTTTCATTGCAGCTTTGAAGAGCTGGTATAAAGGCTGTTCTATCTGTTCTGATAGCTAATGGCAAACTATCCCATGTGCAACAGCTTCACTGGGGCTGAGCGCTGCAGCACTGACCAGGAGCACAGATCTGCCCAAAGGGGGGTGCAGACCCCTTTTGCTCACAGAAAGCAAGGACATGCAAATGAAAAGGGTCTCCTTGAGCCACAGCTGCTCCAGCAGCCCACAGCTCATCCCTCACCTGGTCACCAGCACTGCACCCCCAAAATTCAACCGTGCCCAGCAATGCCAGTCCACCCACAACCATCTTGTGGTGAGCATGGAGTGAATCTTCCATTTGGGAGACGAGGATACAGAAAGCAGTTTTGGTAAAGAAAAAGCAAACATTTTTAATGAAGATTTCCATGTAGATCAAAATATTTTTTGGTACAGTGAGGCAAAACAGAAATCCAGATAACTCTTAAATAGCCAATCCCTTCAGAATTGTATTCTTCCCACTGCATACTTGTTAGATGCTGGTTTTACCCCCTCTACCTTGTATTTCTAAGGAGGGATGAAAATTTCCATCTTAAATCTTTGTTTTTAGTTTAATTGTATTGCTGGAGCATTGCAGTGAAATAGGAACGACTATCCATCAAGTTGTCCTGTATTTTCACTCTGACAGTATTTAGAGTTGGGGCAGGGGGATTGCACTCATAGAAGTGGCTTTTTCTTTAATGATTAACACTAATCAATCAATTCTTTCTTCACATGGCAGGCTAAACATAGTGTTTTCACCTCTAATTTTACACAGCTAAAACAAATTAATGGTTCTTTGCCAGAAAATTATATCAGCTTTAACATTTGTACCCACCCTTTCAAAAGAGGAATGTGATAAGGATATGTGATTTCATCACTAGAAATGCAAAAAAATAAAAAACTTACAGAAATCCACAGGGGAGGGAAAAAAAATAAATTACGGCAGCAAGTTATCACTGAATGCACCAAGCAGAAATAATTAACATTTGTTTCTCTTTGTGAATAATGCATAGCTGCAATAAGAGTTATGATTTCAAGAAATCACTATGGCCAGAAGGTACAGCCAGAACGAATACCCCACTATGGAAGTCATGTCACCCTTATGCTCTTCCCAAAAAGATTGGTTTAGGCACTGAAGAAAACACAGACCTAGGGGAAAGGACAGATTCCCTCAATCCTTCCCACTGGTTTCTTATACAGCTTTCTTCAAGCCAGTGCACAAAAATCCCATATGTAGTATTTCATTATGTAAAGGAAACTTCCACTCATGGAAAATACATTTTCATTGTTCTACTGACTTGTTCTTTGGTGCTTTTCCTTGCCTCTGCCAAATATGCAAAACAGCTTATTAATGGAATACCTGAGGCTAAACCAAACTCCACCGGATTGGTTTTCCTCACACTGTTGCTGCTTCTATTCCAGTTTTTGTCACGCTTCTAGTCACCGTGATCACCCAGTAGGAACTCCAAGGAGCATTTAATGTCATTTGGGAATGGTGACCCTCACAGGTAGCAATCCTTGGTCTCAGTGCATACACCAGGGTTTACTTCTGCTCAATTTATTTGGACCTACTGCATTTACACAAGAAGCCTGCCAGGCTGGGACACTACTGGTGCTCTGACGCGTTACTTGTCTCCCACAGGAGCAGTGAAAACACCCACAGTATGCTGAAGGTACATAATTACCTACAAACCCACCGACCCAAAACCTAGAGATGCTGCACAAGCTATGGGGACAGAGACCTCCCAGATGTGACAACACTTTCAGGCAAGCTCTAGCACCACCTTCCCTTGCCACCACGGGGGCAGATGGCAGCCTAGGATGCATCTCTCCTGCAGGCGTTTTGGGGGGATTTTCAGCACCAGGAAACCACTGGGTTTCCTTCCAGGATCACTCATCTCAAAACTGGCCCGGGAACCTGCCTACCAGCACTCTGTCCGTGGTGTGGACAGAGCCAGAGCCACCCCTGCTCCCTGGGCACGGGAACAGAGCAGGCTCCACAGTTCCACACAGGCTGTGCATGAGCATTACCTGTCCCTCAGCTGGTTATGGCGTTGAAGAAGAGAACTTTCACATAAAAAAAGTAAAAGAAAACCCTCAAAATTTTAATTTTTTTGCTTCCAAGGCATGCTACTGAGAAGAAGAAAAAAAAAAAAAGGTACAACACTACCTCAAACCAAATGTTTGAATCCAAACATCTTCAAAGATCCAGGCTAACAGCACTTTTTTCCATTCTTTTTCATTTAAATTGAACAAAATGGTTTGCTGCATACATGCTGTTCACTTCAAAAGACCATTTTTAATCCATTAATAAATAGCAGCCTGGAAGGAATCGTACAAAAGTAAATTTTTAATGCATTAGCCAAAACAGCAACCAGCAGATGGGCAGGACTGAATTAACCGTGTGAATCCTTCTCACTGGTGTCTGCAAAGTGGGAAAATTAATAGCAGAAAAGTACTATGAGAAGGCAGAAAGTTTTTCAGGGGTTTTTTTGTCTTGAATTAATGAAATAGGTTTCATTGCACTCCAGGTTAGGTGCTATAAAACATGAATTTTCTCTTTAAATCACAGTGCAGCCATACAATACAAATCAAACTGTATTCGTAGCTATAGATTATATCCAAAGGATAATAATGATATCAAAAGGGTAAGGATTGTTTATTTCACTTAGATATCTCCAATCCCCCATAAGACAGGCAGCTGAAATCTGATTTGTAAAGGAAGGTTCTCTCCAACAAAAGACATTTTCCTTGCTTGCAGGGCTCCCCACCTTAGCACATTTATTTACCATCAGCTCATTAGTCTTCCAGCACAAACCAGTCTCTGCCCTAATCACCCACTTCCATATAGCCCTGACAATAAACTGACAGCTATCAAATCCCAGCCACGTTCTGGAGAGTGATCCTAACAGTTTTGGAAGGACTCCTTTCAATCGTTTTTGGAAGTACCAGCTTCCCAGGAGATACCCCATCACCAGTAAATCCTTGTCCTGAAGGAAAGGAGGTTCGAGCTGTGACCTCTCAGCCTCTGAATTTTGAGAGCTAAGATGACCTTCAGTGATTTTGGTGTTTCTCACAAAGCCAAACACAATCCTATCTGCCTTGTTGCTGCTATGGAAGTATTACAGGTCTGCAATACCTTGTCCCACGTCACGCTCTCAGTTAAGGCCAAAGTCCCCCTAACTGGGGACATAATCCACTGAGCAGTCCTGTGCATACTCAAAAGGCTGCACACATCAGTTCAACCCTCACTTTTGGCCCAAACAATGATAAAAGAAAGTAAAGTTAGTGAGTCAGAAGAGAAAACCAATCAATGGAGCATGTCACCACTCAGCTCAACCTTCTCTTGAGTACTGCATATAGATCCAGCCTCTCTGAGAATAAGGGTACAGTATGTTTAGGGAAGCAGAAAGGAAGAGTGGATGATTAGATCTACTTCTGTGCAGGGAACAATTAGTCAGGTCAAAGCTGTCAGTTGGAAGACTCATGACTAAGCAGCACAGTAACCAGGTCTGTCAACTCAGCAGTGAGATGGGAAGATAAATAAAGAATGACCACAAACCATCTCACATTAGTTATAAGAAGCAGGGGACATCAAAGGAAGTTCTCTGATGTAGAGTCAAACCAAGGAAATAAAAAGATTTCACCAAAAGTGACTGGACTGGGGAACTCATTGCCCTGGTGGTTGCTGATGTGAACATTTAAATGGGGTCAGTAAGCAGTCAGTTATATGAATAGATTTTTTTAAAAATCCACTTAACCTTAAGTGCAAAGATGCCATCACCTCTGCCTGAAGGCATCTCTGCTCTATTCCAGGAAAGTGACAGTTTTCTGAAGCAACATTCCTTCTCATTTCCTCTGCTTCCCCAGGCACCTGCTACGAGCCACTGCCAGACAGAAGCACTCCTCAGTCTTGGGGCAGGTGTTAAAATAGTATGTAAACAAACCCAAAGCAAGTGTTGTTGCAAAGGCACTGATGCCCACTGAGCCTTGCGACCCACATACCAGAAACATTCTTCCTTTGTCTTAGGGTGTTCCCTTTTCATGCCAAAATTGGGATTTTTTTTTTCCCCATACCACAGTACCAAGACGACCTCCCTTATCCTTAAAGCCTCGAGATACAAAGGGGCTTCTCATTTGCACTAGAGCAGCTTAGTTTGTGTTACACCTCCAGGCATGAGGATCTGGTCGTGCCTTTCCCCAGGGCGAGCTGGTTCAGTAGCAGCTGCCCCACACCACCCTGTGCTGGCAGGGGGAAACCATTACCACCCCAAAGCAGCTTCAGCCAGGTCAGCCAGCCCCACAGCAGAGGTGACAAGAAAGTCCAGCTGCCAGGCTTGGCACAGAGGCAGGACAAGGAGCACTCCCACCCTGCACACGGAACAACACTATTGCAGAGTGCTGCAGGCACGGCTAAATAAAACATGTCTTGACACTGAGAATCCATCCTTTGCACCCCTGGAAAGCACTGCACACAAGCCCTGTTCTATTTCACTAGAAAAAAAGCAGCAACTTTCACCTTAATCTTTAAGGACCTTCAGTTTACAAGGGGAATGGGAACGTTTCCTTCCTAATTTAATGTATTGATTGGTTTAATTAGTTTAACTAAGAACGTTGAGTTTTTCTTTTTCCTTCCAGCAGACATGCAATGCCCGTCATAAAACTGTGGTGAACACCCCCCTGCCCTCAGGCAAAGCCTTCATCGGGCTCTTCCTCCCTCCTGTTTTGTCTCAGGATCTCGCTGGTGCAAACCTGCCACCTCTGATTTTGCCATGTGTGGTCACTCCCAGGCCAGGCCCATCAGAGCCAACCTGCAGCTCTTCCCTGCACCGGGGCTGGAGCTCCCAGTGCCCTGCAAGGGGCTGTGAAAACCCCCCTCCTGCCATTCCACATGAGGCTCAGGTTACTTCAGGCAGGCAGCTCCATCTGATAGATTTTCTTCTCCATGGAATAATTAAGATGCTAATCTAGCCAAAATCTTACAATACATACAAAAGCTGTTTGACTGTCACTGATTGTATTTATTTCTCCTCCACCCCAAGGTGCAAAGGACTTGCCCTCTTTTCTTTGTGATCATTATTTGAACTGCATAGTTTCAATACAGCTTGAATACAATTTCAATTTGGCTTAAGTGATTTTTATTATATTATCTTTTGTTCTCTAGGCAAGTATATATTTGATCTTGAAAATAAAATTGTTATAATTAAATCTGTGTTTTTAAAGGTAATATAAATTAGAGGGTAGAGATGAAATAATATGTAGTAGTTTAGCATAGCACATGGAATTATATAGATGGAGTAATAATTCACTTGTATGAGCAGCACACCATGACAGAGATTAGTTGTTACCCAAAAAAGATACTTGTTATTCAGATTTTAGAACCCACTGAAATACTACATGATGCCTAAATGCATTAGAAAAGCCTCTACAGAAATACAAGTGTGTTATAAAGACTCAATTGGAAATGTCAGCTTTTCATCTCAAAGTGAAGTTCTGAGCACTCTTCTCCCTGCCTAAATCCCCAAGATGATGGCCAAGGTGATGCCTATCACATGAAGGCAGAGAAAATCCTTTAGCCTCTTTTTACTTCACTGTCACACACAAGTTTAACAAACAAAAAAGGTGGGTTCAAGGAGAGAAGAATCTCAATAAAATTACTGTGATGCAAAATTTCCTGTGTCTTGTGTTTGGGACATCAGGTCTTAACAGCTTAAGTTTGGCCTGGAAACCAAAAGGCCACTTTTTAATTTGAAATCTGCACCTATTTATCTCCCAGGTACAATTATGTAAAGACCTTTGCAGCATAAGATGAACAAATGCCCAAAAGATTAACTTTCCCTTTTTAATACAAATGATGTTTACTTTTTAAATTCCTTTTTATATTCTTGACAAGCCAATGAAAATGAGAAAAGTGCATGGGGGGCCTGGACTACGATATCAAGCAATTTAGCCCCTGAAATGCATAACTCTGGTATTTGCACGTGTTTTTCTTTATGCAGCACATGTGAATTCCGTGTGATTTGTACATTTCACAAGTTAAATTATGCCTCTAATTGGTACTTCATAATAAAATGCCTGAAGGAGACCAGACTGTTCTGATATGTGAGCAATTTTAGATTTAAATTAAGTTAGGGATTGATTTCCATTTCAAAAGTGTTTTTGAAATTTAACAAGTGAAATACAGAGCTGGTTTCAAAAATGGACACAAAAGATGAGAATGCAAACTGTTTGATCAGGACACTGATATTTAGACAGAAGAAGTATTATACATATGAAAATGTTGTTCATTGTGTTATTCTTTATTTGATTTCAAAGAAAAGATAGGTGGACATTTTAAACAACTCTGCTACATGAGCACATACAGATAGATGGAGTTTGATTTTCTGCTAGTTCATTGAGCTCTGATATTTATTTTATAACCTGGAGCTGTATTCTTTCTAAAAATACCAAAAAAAAAAAAGAAAAGCTAAAAGTTGTGAAATAATCCTAAGGTGGTTTTGCAACTGCTTTGCAGGACATCTTATAATGACCAAGAGACCAAGAAATAGTGCTACTCCAAAATTAAATGGAAGACACTTGTTTCCTTTGAAAGCCATTGACGTTAGGAATGGCAGTCTCCCTTTGAACTTGTATAAATTCTATTTATACTTCCATAAACTCTATAGCACAATTGCTCTGTTCCCAAACTTAGCACAAGCATCAAGCTGAGTTTCTTGTATTTCCAAGCTCAAGTAGTTCCCAAAAAAAAACCCTCAAGAAATTTCAATCTAATGTTGCTGAGAATGAAAAGGCTTTAGCAAAGGAAGAGCAAAGAAGGATTTGGCCTATCTTGTTCTGTTCTTGTAAAATAATAAGAAAAAAGTCAGCAAGGTTACCTTTGTAAAGAAAATGCTTCATTGGTAAGTAAACCTTCTGACTGTGCGTGCCAGAGGAAGGATGCTGTGGCCATTCCATCCAAGGCCCCTTCCAGGATAGAGGCTGATCTTCCCTGGCCTCTCCACTCTTCTCAGGAAGATCTCATTTCTTTTCATCTACCCAACATTGCTCTGAGCTGCTGCTGCTGCCTCCACCACTCTAACCTACGCTCAAGAATTCTCCACTCTGGGAAAAGCTACAAAAAGGCACAAGTGTGTTCACTGGGGAAATACCACAATCGTGGACGCCTGATCTCCACTCACAATGGCTTTGCAGGAGCAATGCCCCTCAGCAGAGACACATCTGGTTTAAAAGATAGGGCAGCAGGGGATAGGAAGGAGGGACAGACCTGCCTAGGATAAGATTTACAGAGACTTAAGGATATGTGGTGTAACACAAAGCAAACAAACTTGATTTAATAAAACATCCTGCATGCAAGGTATCACCTAGCACTTTACAGAGAGATAAGAGACCAAGATAATGCTTTAGAAAATTGGATACTGTGACTCATAAAAGGAAAACAGGAAAATACACAAATAAAGCCGAAGCAGTTCAGATAAAAGAAAATCACTGAATTTAAAAGCATCTAGAAAACAAGCATAGGTACAACTCAAGAAAAAATGCACCTCAAATGATTAAATGCTCCTTTAAGCACCTAAAGTCATTGAGTTTATCAAAGCATCTTTGTACTAGAAGTATTAGGCTGGTGGAAACCAATTTTAACCTGGTGGAACTGGAACTGCAGAAAAATCTCAGCTTTTCAAGGTTTCCAAGACCTCCAACACCTCTCTCTGCCTTAGGCAAAACTTCAAATAGAGATTAAAAAAATAAAGATGGACAGGCCTTTCTGAAACATAAAAACCCCTAAGTTTGAATCAAATCAGTATTTGGATTAAATATCTTTTCATTTAGCCCCAATTTCATCAATTCTATGTTAAAATAAGGGAGAGGGGGAAAAGAAAAGGCATGATAGAAGCATGAATCAATAAAGAACAACAAATAAACATAAGGAGAGACCTGAAAGCACAGTGGGCTCATGATTTCTGGGTGCATGGAAGTAATACCTCCATCTACCTGCAAAATTTGAGCTGAAAATTGTGACCACACCACAGTTTTAATAATAAGCTCAGAG
This sequence comes from Lepidothrix coronata, assembly GCF_001604755.1. Taxonomy (NCBI): domain Eukaryota; kingdom Metazoa; phylum Chordata; class Aves; order Passeriformes; family Pipridae; genus Lepidothrix; species Lepidothrix coronata. The sequence continues at coordinate 3,684,126 of NW_016690304.1, forward strand.
TAAAGGAGCAGGCAGGCTGCAAGGTCAAGCACCAGGAGCACATCTTGAGAGGACCTCACCCAGCATCTGTTTGGACGACTCAGAAGCCTGGGAAGCAGCAGAGCTGGATGTGCTGGGGTGCTGCCCCAGGAAGCACCAGTACACAGATACAAAGCACCAGTACTGGGAGCAGCAAGTGGGTACTGGGGCAGCCTGTTCAAGAGGAAAGCAGATGCCCTGAACACTGGGAATCACAAAGGTACCAGCAGAAAGAAGCTGGAGGATGTTGTCCCACACCACTTGAAAGGGCAGAGGGGTGAGGCCTCAGGGCAGGGAAGTGCAGGAAAAGCAATGGACACAGCCTCGACCACCTGTACTTTCTGCTGCTGGCAGCAAAGAGCAGCAAAGGGGCCACTGAGGGGACACAGTGGCAGGGTCATAAATACAGGATGAATTATTGATTCTTTCTTCCAGATGGGAGACTTTATCCTGGAAGCAGAAAGTATGGTGGAACCAGGAGCTGACGGAGTCTGGATGGACAGAGCAGTGACTACAAGGTGCTTAAGGCAGTGACTGATGGCAGTGTGTCCTAGTTAGAACAGCTGGGACCAGTTCATCACTGTATGGGTGTAACCCAAAACTGTGTATCCTATAGCCTTCCATGCCATTGCCCAGAAACTGGTATCAATAGACCATTTACACCCTCTGCCCAGAGCAGCCTGACTCCTCAGGCTACAAACTGGGTGTTAAGAGGCCTGTGAGACAGGAGGATGCTCCTTTCCTTGCACCCACTGTGGAACTCCCCGCCCTGAGGGAGGTACTGGGCATTCCTGCCTGAACTGGAGGATATATAATCTTGGACTCTTGGGACTTTTTTAACCACTCGTGGAATACAGAGAAGGACAGTGACTGCCACTCTCGACCAGACTGCAGCCACCACTCTCACCAACAGTTTTTTCCCTCTCCTTTTCCTTTGGACTCAGGGGGCCCAACGAACACCACTCTGTTCATGCCCCAGGGTGCTGGGTTATACATTTGGGCTTTGTGGGTTAAAACTAATTGTTTGTCTGTATAATTGTATTTATTGTATTATTTTATTAAATTGTTATTCTGATTTATAATCTCTCTTTTGAGTTCGGTTCATTTCCACTGCTGGTCTACCTTTACACCAGCACACAGTGCAGCAGGGTAGCACCTAACGAGCTCCATTATCACTTTCCAAACTAAACCCGTGGGAAATGCCAGAAGAGACAGAAGTGTGGCACAGGTCACTGCAACTGTGGAAACTCAGTTATAAACTAAGGCTCCCCAAAGGTGGTGGCAGGGCTGCTCACATGCTCACACGCCCAGGTGACAGTGGTCACCAGCCTGCCCATATCCTGCCCCTCCTGGGCACGGCAGGCCCAGCCCTGCAGCACCTTGCACTCCTGAGCTGCATCAGGCAGCCACTGCCCAGATTGTCACCTCTGCCTTAGTAAGGCTTCTCACTCATCCCTTACCTCTCCCTGGTGCACAGCTATGTCACAAACCGATCCAGACTTCTTCCAAGGCCAGAGTGCCCATGGATTTATTTTGCTACGATGCTTATCCCACCCTAATTCACATTAACACAGCACAGTAATTAGTTCTGTTTGCTTCACAATACAAGCTCTATGTCAACATAAACTACACCTGTTGGAAAAAACCCTCTCCTTGCACTGGACCCACTCACTTGTCTACAGAAACTGTCAGCAGATGTTCCCAGGGACCCTCTCCTCTGCCAAGTCCCTGAACCTGACTGCTTCAGAGCAACAAGAGATGCAGCTGCATGAACCACGACTCGCAATCAATCTATTGTCATTTGTTTTCCTCCTGTTTCAACCAAGAAATTAATTTGAAGGTTAGGAATGGATTAAAGGATCTTTCCAGGATCCTTTTCCTTGTGAGCATTGCACTCCAGCATTCACCTTGTGAACCAAAGGTCAGAATACATTAGATGCTTGATGGAGTAACACTACAGATACGCCTTTCAAAAGCACACCATACAGCCATTGTTTCTATCAAAAAGAAAATTACATGAAGATTAAGGTGTTTTGCTTCTTACAGAACTGCTACCGTACAAATTCTTCTATGAGCACCTTCAGGAATACTTTTCGTTATTGAATCTTGTAAAAGACCCACTGCTTAGGGGAAAATGTATGCATTGGATCTATTTTTCTTCCAAGAAAGACAAAAAATTTCTCATATTTTGCAAGCACAGTAGTCTCATGAAACTAAACATACTTTGCATCAGCTCAAGCTGTTGTGTATACTACAATGATCAATGTTGAAAGCTTCTGAAATTATTTCCACAGCTAGATACTGCATGGCTTTTTTAAGGCTCAAAACAATTTCCTTTTACATTTTTATAGATTGGGAATCCGCCATTAAGATGAATATGTTCAAAATACTAAGTGCTTCTCTGGCATTTTCATTTCTAGAGTATACAAAAATATCCTGAATGTGCCAAAAGTCACACTTACAACTAAATTCAAGTACCTAATTAGCTCCAAATAAACAGGAAATTCCCTAAGACATAGCACAATAATAATTTCAAACATTTAAGAGGTGAGATGCTAGATCCAATTAATCTGGTATTCTATTAGAAAACGAGTTAACCATATTTATTGAGCAACAGCTCCAGCTCTAAAATAACTCTATTTGAACAAAGTAGATACGGTTGACAATCTGCAAAACCCACAGTAAAATGGTAATAACCATAATAAAGCCAACATTTAAATAATGGGGAATCTTGGTGTCAATGATAGTTAAAACCTATTAGTGTGAAAGGGGACAAGAAAAAAGAAGGTGAGTATTTTTAAGAGGTACAAACCAGGAAAAACACAATTCCAGGTGGAGATGGTGTCCCTCAGGGGGCTGTACTGGGAGCAGCAGACAACACCCAGCTGTACAGTGCCAGGCCTGAGGGATGGGATGGCATCCACGGGGACCTGCACGACGAGCTCAGAAGTGCCCCTGTGGGGACCCCATGAGGTCCAACAACAGGCCAAGTGCTGGTGCTGCACTGGTCGGCGACAACCCCGTGGTATCAACCCAGGCTGGGCATGAGCAGATCAGGAGCAGCCCTGGGAGGTGAGAGGCTGATCTAGCTGGAGATTTCCCTGCTCGCTGCAGGCTGTTGGCCTAGATGGCCTTTAAAAGTCCCAACCCAAACCATTCTGTGACTAACTCTGAAACCACAGGTGAGTCCAATTTTGACAAAAACCCACACAGCTGACCCACAAATCATGAGAACAGATGGCTGTTGCTTCAGCACCTGATCTCAATGATTAGCAGTCTGAAAACAAGCTTGCTTTTACAACTTTTTTATACTCCAGAAATGAAGAATTCCCCAGGACAAGTATTAATTCTGATAGATCAGTTTTGTAAGTGAAAGTACAGTCATTACTTTCTACATAAATACATGTGTTTCAGAACTCCAAATTTCAGTTATAAAGATGGCAAAGTATCTCTGCTGAAATAATGCATTTTCTCAAAAGCTCCTGCTCTACTCCTGTGTTTGTACTGAGCTGGTTTGCTCTGTTATGTATGTGTGTATACATAAAATTGCACGATTACAGGTTAATTTGGGACTCTTGAATATCTTCCTGATGTGCTCCAAGAGCTCATACAAGACTGTTGGTTTTGGTTCAAGGTTTAACTGCACTTCTATTAACCTACTGCAGCTATTAGAGCTTTATTCCATTAATTTACAGTAACTGATGCTGGCTTGATTACTGACCGAAAACACTGCTGAAAAGCAGAAGCTACACTGCAGTACTTACTTTTCCAACAATAAGGTAAATGGTTATTCCAATTCTGTATATAGGCCAAAAGATAATCAGTCAATACTCAAGAACGGACTACTTAAGTGCCTTGAAAATTAAATTACATTGCAGCTCAATGCAATTTAAAATGTCAGAGAAATCAGAGGCTCTTACAGATTTTAATTAAAAGTAATCTTTATATTCAGTCCTTGCCTCTTCCTCATCCTGCTGCTACTTATTCCTTTAATATTTATTCACTGCACTGCATAAAAAAATAAAAACAACCAAATTTACTTATTATTTACACTAAGATAGTTTTTAAATAAACAAAGACAACATTCCCCATCCTAAATAAATGACTGGTTTGGACAATGATATTTCAGAAACCCAAGCATGCTCACGGTGTAATTTTATGGATAAGTTGCCATAGAAATAGCCAGCTCAAATGCATGCAAAATCTCACTCACAGAACAAAAAGTAATTCAATACTTCCTAACCAGTCTCAAGGGAGGCAGGAAGCCAATGGACACAGCAGCAGATAAAAGACACAAAAAAGAGGCTTTCCACTGCAGACCCCCCGTTTCAGTGCAATTGCTTTTACAAGTCCTCAGCCAGTTGAATTAAGCCACCGGAGTCAAGGAACAGTGGGACTGGAGGAGCCTGCGGAGCTGTGCTGTGTGTGGAACAGAGCAAACCAACCCCTGCCACCCTCACCAGGCCTGGGGCAGCAGCACAGCCACCTCTGCCAGGATTCATACAACTGACTTAAACAGAGCCAAGATATTCCCTTAGGAAAAAGCAAACTCCCCTTTTAAGCCTTTACCTTACTTTATATCCCAGGAAACAGGACACACCGGGGCTGGCCAAGCTGCCAGGCAGGGCTGGGGGCAAACAAGAGAGCTCTGCCCACACTGAACTGGCTCTCCCGAGGGCAGGGGAGGCCCAGGGGATGCTCATCAGGGCAATTAAGCTCAATCAGGGCCCCAGCTGGAGCTTCCAGGGTTTTCCACCAGCCAACCTCAGTTTCCTCCACTGGAAAGGAGGCAGCAGAACATCATGACTGACAGGGCCAAAGGCAACTCCCAAAGGCTGGGGCAGCCAGCAGTAATGCATTTTCAGTGACAAATTCCACATCTTGTTCTATTTTTTTAATATATTCAGAAATTAATTCATTATTCAGAACTGTTCTCCTGACCGTTTCTGGCGGTTGTTTTTCTAACTTGTTCCAATTCCCCCGGTGAAACTGTCGTGATTGCAAACTTTGTATCTGCATTCTGCAAATATACTGAAATTCGGTTTTTAACAGCTATTCAAGAGACACTGGCTAGCAAGAAGGTCTATCACCAGGAGCCTTATGGAGATCAAATTTAGCTCACAGTCAACAAAATTATAATAAATTGAATTAGGAATTCAATATTTTTTATAGTCTGCAGGCTACTTGATGGTACATATAGCCAGCACCATTAACATTTATTTGCAGAAAATGCCCAATTGCATTGCTTCCCTAGGAAGTAGTTGGATTTCTACTACAGCATTATTTACCTTTCTACAGTGCTTGCCACATTTTGAACCCTATAAAGTGAGAAGTAATCTTTTTTTCCTTCAGTCTGGGAGGTTTTGCTGGTTACTGTTGGTTGAATGATAAGCATTTTTTGCTGAGTAAAAGTTCTTAGTTTTCAGTTTCTGACAGAGGAAACATGTCTAATTAGTAGCTATCATGTGCCATAGCTTAATCAACCTCTCATTAACATTCTTATCATCATAATTTTACAAAAAGATTTCTTTTCATGTGGAATAGTCCAAGAGGAAAAAAATCAGATGCAAGACTGCATTGCAGTGCTCTTCTTTTTTCACCCAGCATGTTGAGAGTAAAGCATTACTAACTATTGTAATAACAAAAACCCTGTTACTAGTGTTATTTACAGTCTTGAGCAGGATGCATCACCAACCCTGAACTCAAAGCCACCTTTAAAACCTTTGATAATTTCTGTTTTCATTCTGCATGATTCCAGGCAAGAAGAGGATGACACTGAATAGACTCTTCCCCCTTCACAAAGCCCTTTTTATTCTTTTTGGGTTATAGAAAGAGAGGTTTCTCCTCCTGTTGCTGTAGGGCGCTCCCTTGCCTATCTCCATAGCAATACTTTTGCAGCAGCAAGAGCTGGCAGACAGAAAAGGTGTCTGAGAACAGCTGAATATCCCTTCACCTGAGTCCCACTGCTATGCAATATTCGCAGACGGCTTCCTGACCCTGGAAAACCAGCCTCTGCCTAACCAAATGCCTCCCTGCTGCTCATCTCAGTGCTGGGCCTCAGGCAGGCTCAGTGGGTAGGTTCAGTTCCAGTCCAGATTGTTCCCTTTTCCTCCAGCCCCCTTCCTTCTCCAGCCTTCCCTGCTGGCTCCAGTCCCTGCCATTTGACAGACAGATCCAGCTCAGACCCCTGACACCTTTCCTGCCCGAAACAGAGGCTCATTTATTTAAGGCTTTGATGTGAACTAAAACTGAAGGAGTTTGGATAAACCCCCCACCTGCTCCCATATTTCAGTCTTTAAAAGGAGGGACGGGGCTCCTGGGGAAGGAGCCAAGTCCTCCTTCTGCAGACACGGCACTAGGAGAGCAAGAAAGAAAGGATGAAAGAATGGCTGCCGTGTTCTCCCTCCAAATATCTGTTCTCTCCTCTAACATAAACAACCAAAACTGCCTTGTGACCCCAGACAAAAACCCTTCACCTCCACATTGCATTACAGCTTCGCCCCCTCAGTGATCCCCACTTACAGGTTAAGGCTTGGGGTTTTTTGTGAGTGCAGCAGGAGGTAAAGGTCTTCAAGGAGAAGGGCTATATAATTTAGAAACATGAGAAATGCACTTATTTACTCACAGCAGCATTTTGGGGAATGGGAGAAAAGGAAGGAAAAACCCAGAATCCTCCTAAGTAGTTATGTAGGTGGCATGTTGCCCCCATGTTTCAAAGGAATTTAATTTTCTTTTGTGGTCCTGAAATACATCAGCTGACATTTCTTGCTATTATTGACTCTAGTTTAGACCTATGTCTTTATTCAAGCAGTGGATCAGCCAGACACATGCATTCTAGAAAATCATATGCCAGTATTGATTTTCTTAGTGGTAATAAATCACCACCAGTAGCAGCAGTAACAATGCTTTGGAAGCTGGTTTCCTAATGGCATTTCAACATTTGGGGACATTTTGTGCAATGGAAAATTCAGAATCTACAGTCACACATTTACATGCTTAAATAGAAGACAAATTAGACTAAATTAGACTAATTAGACTGAATTTCTCTAATTTAGCTTTAGTTCTAAGAATACTATGCTGGCACTTTGTCTCAGAAGTTCCTCTGCCAGGTGCAAAAGGAAGAAGGCCACAATTTGAACAGGAGTGAGGAAAAATGCAGTGTGGAAGGCAAAGTCTTCTAATTGAATGTCTGAGGCCATGGCTCAAGTGAGGAAGCAGCTTGTGGGGGTTTCTGTACAGCACAGCCGCTTCTTCCAATACCACTGCCAAGGAGAGACAGTTTAAGAAAACAGAGCTTGATCTAGCACAGGTTCAAGCAGGAAGCAGAATCAGGGCTGGAGTTCAAGTCTGAATTCAGCTCTGGTTAAACAGCAGGACAACATGGCAAACACCCTGCAAATCTCCCCGGCCCTGTGTATTTCCATCCCTGCAGCTGGGAGCAATATTCCAACAGAATCTGAGCTGCAGTGTGACCTGGCTGGAGTCATGCAGGGGTACCTCCCTTTCCTGGGACTTAGACCCCAACCTTTCCTCTCTGTACAAAGCTGGACATCGTGTCAGAACTCATCCTAGTCAAAAGCATTTGAGAAAAAGTCTTTGTTGAGGAAAATATGGTTTAGTGGTGAACTTAAACAGGGGCCTATTATAGTTTTAGCATATGGCTTTATATTTCAGTGGTAGCAAAAATTCAATTTGAATATTTACTGCAAATTACCAATTGGTTTCTCTTCTGTAGGTTTCTCCAGAAGTTTCATGGGATCAAGTTTCCTTGAAATATTATTTTCAAGTGTGCACTAACAATTAGTATATTTTCTTGAGAAGCATCTGCACATCAGAGCTGTGTGCAGCAATCCCTACTAACCCCTGCAAACAAACTACGCTGCAATCTCACAACAGAAGGTAAAGAACATATACATTAGTCTGAAATGTCTCTTTGTAAAAGTCACTTCTTCCTTTACAACTCAGTAGCGAAGATGGGAAATAAAAAGTAGGGCTGGGAAGATGAAAGTGTCTGTGAAAACAGCACAGCTATGGATGAAAGGAATGTGAGCTGTGGGGAAGACAAGCAGAACTTCGTTTGTATTAGTGTGAGGCAAACACAGAGGATGAAAGAACAGGGAAACATGGGAAGATGGAAAAAAGACAATTTTTTTGATACAGGATACAGTCAGAATACACTGATAAATCTGACCTAAAAAAGTCATAAGAAAAAAACAATCATTTGATAATATTATGTGCTAATACTTGATTAGTTTATATTAAATTTTTCTTATCTGACAGTAGCAAAGCCAGACCCCAGGAGTCTCCTGGCAGAAGCTGGATGACAACAGGGCTCTGCTTTGGAACTGCACTGTGAGTGCACTGTGAAGTGCCTGACCCAGCCTTTGCAGTTATACTGAACTCAAATGTCAGACAATGGATTTGAGCTTGTACTGAAAAGAAATCCATGGATAGTAAAACTGGAAATGCACAGTTAGGATGTGTATACATCCTTAATTACAGCATCAAGTGGCACAGTGGAGAGGAGGATTAAATTATCATCCAAGACAGATCTGTTTCTTTTTCTCTAGTGTGCAAACACAAATACTCAGATGCCTTAATTAGAGCCATATGGCTACTGCATGGAGTCACTGCAGGGTATTGTTAATGCAGTTTGAGTGCCCAAACTATGCTCATTCACTATGCTTTTGAATTACTCTGAATAGTTACAGACAATAGTAATCAACTCTGAAAACTCTGGTTGCAAAGATCATTGGTTTTTCAGTAATGATAATACTCCTGTGCTGTGTCTAACCACAGAATTCCAAGCACACCAACTCCATATTATGTAGACATGCATCCACACTCTGGTCACCTCTACAAGAACAGGTCATTTTGGAAAGAAGCCCAGAAAAAAACACAGGTATAGGTTAAAATACTGATCCAAATGTGTGTCAGTGTGCCATAATACCATTTGGCATAGCCGACAGGGGCACACAGCATCTCATAAAATTAATCCCTTATGTATTTTAGAAGAGCCAGAAGTCAAAAAAATAATGAAATAAGCAGTACAACATCTCCTAAAACAAATTAGGAAACTGGTGGAGTGGTTCAGTGAAGAGCCAATGCATGTAAACATTGATTTTTAGATGTGAGGACAGACAAAAATAGTTTAGAGGTAGCAGAACTTTACTTCTAGATGATTTTCTGCCAGAAATCTTAAAATATAAAGTAGTTCAAATGTGCTGAATTCTGCTTTGACTGTGTATTACTACATCACTTGATGCACCAGAGGACAGGTGTTTCCTTAGCTGGTCAGGAAGGAGGACAAAAAGCAAACTTAACAAGTTGCTCAACTGAAGGCAGAAAAATCCTGTGTTATAAGGCAATGCTTAACAATAAATGGTGATGTTAGTGGATAATAGGCAAATAAAACCAGACAGTAAATTACTTGTTGGCCATATGCATAACCAGGATCTTGTGGACATGAACACTCCCACTGAAACTACTTGTTACTAAAAGACTTGAGGGAGGGTTGTGAAGGGGAATAGCACAAGTAGGAGCATTTTACAGTCAAGGGAGAAAGCAAGAGAAAGAAAAAGAGAAAGAGAGAGAAAGAAAGCGAGAAAGAAAGGAAGGAAGAAAGAAAGAAGAAGAAAGAAAGAAGAAGAAAGAAAGAAAGAAAGAGAGAAAGAAAGAGAGAAAGAAAGAGAGAAAGAAAGAGAGAAAGAAAGAGAGAAAGAAAGAGAGAAAGAAAGAGAGAAAGAAAGAGAGAATAGGAGAAAGAGAGAAAGAGAGAAAGAGAGAAAGAGAGAAAGAAAGAAAGAAAGAGAGAAAGAGAGAAAGAGAGAAAGAAAGAAAGAAAGAAAGAAAGAAAGAAAGAAAGAAAGAAAGAAAGAAAGAAAGAAAGAAAGAAAGAAAGAAA
>NW_016690304.1:3695767-3761973 GCF_001604755.1 Lepidothrix coronata
TATTTTCCCCTATATTTTTTAATATTTTCCCCTATATATGTAAAGTAAATGCCTAGAAACAGCACTAGTTCAAAAGTTAATTTGAAAACAATGTTAAAGTTGTTTTATGAGTTTTAAAATAATTAAAGTTTGCGTTTTGTGGTACCACTCACTACTACAATTGGTATTAAACTGCAGTCTCACTAGAAAACCTGTAACTATGTCACAAACAAATGGGCTCTCCCCAGATCTGAGGTCCCATCTGGCAAACACAAGCAGAAGATGTGACCTGGATGACCACCCTGTCAGTACAGTTTGAAGGGCCTTTCTCATTATTTCAGAAGTCCTCCCAAAAATTGTCATGAGAAGACAGTGGGAAACATGAGGTGTGTTGTTGGTGTCCAGAGCCTTGGCAAGAGGAGGTACCACGTCAGGCAAAAGTGTTCCTGTGCGTGGGAAGTGGACTCTCCTCTGTGCTGTGCAGAACACCGCTATCAAGAGCAGCTTCTCCACTCACAGGAAAAACCCAGCTAAATAAAAGCTGAGGATAATTAAGTAACCTAAAGCCTTGCTGGATGTTCAAACAAAACACCCTGTCTGTTCTCTGCTGAAGTGGCTCTGCGAGGTTATGAATAATTTTCAAAGCATAATTTCTTCTAAATATCTAAAACATTTAAAAGAGTCACCTGTAATTAAAAAAATACAATGAACTATAAAACTGGTATCTCAATCCAGATAATTGTAACTGAGCATGCAGGAAAAGGGTTTGGGTGGGAATGTCACTGAACTCTTTTCTTGAACACCTGTCTCCATTATGAGACTGAGTATACAACAATAAACCTCACCAAGAGCCAACCAACAGGCAGAAAGACACTGAACCTTGGACGACTTTGAATGATGTGTTAGAACCATTGCTGAGACAATATAACTGTCAACAAAACCTTGCTACACACGGATCTGCCTAAATTATATTCCTCTCAAATGTCACACCATAGTTAATGCTGCTAAAGGAGATCATGGGAACGACCATTCAACAGGAGTTTGTTGTACTTACAAAAGAAATAAAGATCCAAATTCCTCCCAAACTCACCTTTAAATCAATTTAAAAATGAATGAAGACTTTTTTTTCCTTTTAGAATACAGGTGGCCTCAGAAAAACCGTGCCACCTTCCCTTGAGAATGTCTCTTTGACAGTCTAGCAACAAGCTAACCAGTATTGCACAGAAAGTTATGCAGAAAAAAACCCTCATAAGGATGAAATTAATAATAATAATAATAATAATAATAATAATAATAATAATAATAATAATAATAATAATAATAATAATAATAGTAAAATCCCCTAGAATTTTGTATACACGTTAGAAAAATGATATTAACTGTGATTATCATTTCACACATAGAATGACAGGCAGGTCTCCTTGCAAGTATGGAGATGGGTGGGGCTCTGAGCAACCTGGTCTAGTGGAAGGTGTCCCTGTCCATGGCAGGGCATGGGAACAAGATGATCTTTAGGGTCCCTTCCAACCCAAACCATTCTATGATTCTGTGATCAGAATATTTTACCTACAATCTGCTTCTAAATCCAAGAAGAACATATTACCACATCCTCAGACATGGCACAGGGAACTCACATGGTGTGGAGTGTGGTTTCCTCAGCTTTGGAAGGCTGCCCTTGTGCTTCCCAAAGCAGATGCTGGATACCAAGTGAAGCACAGCTGTGGCTTTGTGGCACTCTGGGATGTCAAATGAAATGTCCTTTCCCCAAGCTATACAGAGGACTGCTCTGACATCTCTACATCAACAGATTTGCCATGCAAGTTGAATGGACATGCCATACACCCTGGAAAACACAACCCTGAAAACAGAAGAGCTGGAACTGTGGTAGGGAGCAGGAATTGCCCTGGCTTCAGGAACAGCACACAGGGACTGCCCAACCCCCTGGCATGGCTCACCTGAGCCCAGCCAGCCCAGCTGGAGGCTCATCCCTGGATAAAATACCACTGGTGATGGCAGGGGGAAAAGGGAAGCTACATAATTAATCTGGCAGAAAAAGAAATGCCACGCAGTGTGTTGGATGTATTTTAGAAAACCCAACTGGTGTCAGAGCAAATAATTGCTCTTGTGCACATGCTGAGAATGTGTCCTGCCATTTTGCTTTGTGTAGTTCTCCACCTGAACAAAACTCTCTAATTTGGTAATTTACTATATAAATTACATATAAACAATGTACAGACCCAATATCACACCTCTAAGTGTGATCGTTGGTCTTCCAGTGAAAGTTCTAGACATTGGTCCTCCTCACTGTTAAGACAGTCTGCACGACAGGAATTCCCTTGTCTTGATCACATCACCATTTTGTTGCCAAAAGAAGTTAGTTATCAGTAACGGCAGTGCTAAGAGCTGCCCAAGGCCTTGACACTTCAAACCATGATGCCTTTGTTGATTGAACAGGAGCATTTGTCTTTTGCCACATCTGTTGAGTTCTCCCACCTGCATGTGGCACACAGCTTTCACCAAACTGAGTGATCCCCCCTCGCAGTAAAATATTATCTCAATAAACGCAACAAAATACTCACTCACCCAAAACTGAGGAACTGCCTGGCTAAAGGACTGTCTCCCTCCAGTAGCAGGAAGTTTTCTGGCAGCTGTGAATTTTCAGGTGTGTCATTCGGTGACACTGGTTATGTTAATTTAATCTCTGCTCTCATTAATTTATTCTCTCATTCTCTTTGGTCTCATAATTGCAGGTCTTATGTTACCCATACCTGAAAACAAAGAGAAAAACAATAACAAGCCCAAAAATCAAAGGAAGCATTGGCAATGCTTCTGTGTATTTACCCTTAATCCTTCTTCTTTGGAGGGATACAGCATCCTTGCTCAGTAGCTGGCCTCCATGTTAACTATATTTTTTTAAACTTAATTTAAAGACACACAGAAATCAGTTATTCTCTCTCTTTACTGCAGATTGAGAGGATACAAGGTGTGGGCCATTCCAGGGATTAAAGTTGATCTACCACACTTGGCCAGGCTGGCAACATTTACAACATGAAAGAAGTCAGCAATTACAAGGTCTGCAAACAGCAACACTTCAGATTTCAAAGTTTTATCACCTTTTGTGATAAATTCTAACTAGGTCCTTTTAATTCATGTCCAGTTTCAAACAAAAATCTTCTAAAAGATTTCCGTGTTCAGATTGTTACTTTCTTTTGTTATGTAAATACAGAACCATCAATATTTGAATGCCTAACTCGTGCTTATTTTCACTTGATCAAGTCTATGGATTTGCCATAATAGGATTTTTGAAACTAATATTTTAGTTTAGGATTGTCTAGTATCTGTGGGAATATTTACTTCAGTTAGTCTGGGAGCAAGGTAACCACTAAGACAATTCCTATTTCTTAATGATTAATATTAATTAGGAGAACTGTATTGTTAGCACAATAAATATATATTAAAAAAACTACAATTCAAGCACACAAAAAATGAAAACAATTTTCTATCATTTAGGTACTTCAGATAGGATTATTTTTTAATTCTTTTCTATGAACAAAGGTAGAAAACAGTAAATGTCTCCCCTTTCACAAAGACATGGGTGGGATTTACAAACACATATTACTTAACTTTTCAATCTCAATGAACAGGCTGAGGAAAGTGAAAATACACATTTACCATCACTGCTCTGTGCTGCAGAACAATATGTAAAGGACAGGCTGTCTTTCTGAATGCACACCTTGGAGCCTGGCACTCAAAGACCACACGGATCCTCTGGCACAAATGGGAGAAGAGAATGGAAATGGCTTTTTAGTAACTTTTCACAGCTCCAGAATTCTCTTCGTTTCATTTTCGTGGAAGTTTGGCAGTAGGAATTATTACCTTTGTTCAGATTTTGAAACTGGGACCGGAGAGGGCAGAGGAAGAAACACAAAGTCAGTTTGTGATCAGCAAAGGAATGACTAACCAGATAGCATTACCCTTGAGAGATGAGGCCACCAGAGCATGACAGGAGAATGATGTCCCAGTCAGACTCAACCTGGAAGACATTGCTCAAGACTGGCAGAAACAGTGATAGTTCACTCTTGTTCAAAAAGGAAAAGTTGGAGCTATTTTAGCGTTTGAAGAGCACCTGTTTCTAATAGCCCAGCACAAATATTTGTGTGGACAGGCCAACTCCATGCTGGACTGTAGAGAATTTTCCTCTCCTCTCTCCTTTACAAAAAAAGTCTCTGTTAGAAAAAAAAAATACCAAACATCTACAGCCCTGAAAGCAGCTCAGAACAAAGACTGATTTAGATCATTTACAAAACTTTCAAATGTTGGCTTTTCTCTGTTGTAATAAGACAAGAACAGTTTTATGAACCCTGGAATGAGGGAACAGACACAGATGTTACATTCCTCTCTTTGGGTCCCTTGCTGCTTTCTGTTGTGATGGGAGCATTTTTTGTGAGCTGGTGAAATTAAGACCCTGCCCTGTCAACCTAAAGAGCATGGGTAGCATTACGGTAGTTGATAATCTCCAGCAGATGGATTACACACACCTCTTACAGTTCACAGCTGAACTCAGTCCTATCCTCACCAAATTCCTAAACACAAGTTGTGTTGTTTCAAAGACAGAGAGTTACCCTGTAACAGCAACAAATGGATTAGAATGAAGGGAGGCGAAAACAAAAGCTGTTCAGCAGTTACTATCAGTATGTTCACGTGACCAATGCTCAATTAGGTTATGTCATGGTTCTAATCTGACATTTCACTAACTGAGAATCTCACCTGGTTTTCTGTTGGAAAGATCAAAAAGCATTCATGTGTGAAGAAAGAACTTCATCATTGTACACAGTTTATTTGTACTCTCACTCAACTGTGCCCTTGGGCAGCCTGACTCGGTGTCAGCAACCCTGGGGTGCCTGCGTGCACTTCTCCTGCATGGTTTTTGTTTATGTCTGCTAATTCTTCAACTCAAATTCTTTTTGCAAGGCAAATACCAACCGCAGGCAAACTACAAATCTCATGCCCTGGATTTGCAGCTCTGTGCACTGCCAGACGAGGGCTTGCCCCTGCTGAATGGCCAGCTCAGCAATCCACATGCAGTGAACGTTGCGTGTCCTCACTCTGAGGGTCTTTAATATTTCATCAGGGTTTCACATCAACATAGAGTTCAGACTGCATAGGCTGCCCAGGGGAAACAAACACCCACAATTCATGTTTTCAGGGCACTTTAAGTCTTGCTGGTAATTTTGAAAACCCTGGCCTTTGTGTTACTGTTTCTGTGCACTTACCAAAAAAGAGAGAAGAAATCTTGCTCTGAGTAAAAGTCAGAGGAAGTTTTGCTATCGATTTCAGTGGCACCAAGATTTCTCTCAAGAAATTCAACAGATGTGTTTAATGAAACACTGGCTGACTTGGACCACAAGTTTCTAACTGTGGTGCAGCATTTTCTACAGATCCACAAACCACTCAAGGTAGTAATGCCCCTGCCAAGGGGTTGTTCTTTGAGTTCTGCCCTTTAAGACAGCTGCCCTTGTTGTCTGAGTGCCTAGACCATGCTCAAGTCCATCTTTATCTGCTTTCTGGACAGGGATCTGAATTCAACATCCCACATGGATGTGGAACTGGACCAATACACTGTTACTTAGCCCCAGATTACTTTGTTTTCAGTGTTGCTTGTTCCAAAACCTCTTTGCAGATTACTCCCCCCATGCAGTCTATGGCACACATACACAGTATTCCAGACCTCACTCCAAAGTTGGATGCCTCCTTCCACAAATACCAAAAGGAACCAAAATTTGCACATCTTTCAGTACATATCTTCGTGCATATCCTTTTAAGAGATATGAAACACAGAAAACACTGCAAATGCTAAAATATCTCATCATGCTTTATAAAGTGTAAGAGTTTAGGCAGTTGTTCTTTGTGACAAACTCTGAGCTGCAAAACTTTTGGCAAAACCCTGTTTATTTGGTTGCTAAATGCTTAAAAGATGCTGCACCACTACCACACATCCACAGCAGAGTCAGCAGCTCTGTGCCCTCGCTGCACGTGTGACCTCAGTGGCAGAGAGTGACTCTCACGGCTGGTGCTAATGAAGATCAGGCACCCTGTGGATCTACTCCTCACCCCTAAATTGGCAGATGCTTTCCTCTAAAGCCTTGATTAGAAGAGATGATTACCCATATATGGGCTCCCAATTATCCCCTGATGCCATAACATGGTCAGGCTCGGATGCCCAGGGTGAACAGACCGGCCAACGCACCCCATGGTACAAGTGCTCCTGCACGGAAGAGAGACGGAAACACAGTTTTGTTGTGGGACAATTCAACCTTCCAACCTGCCTTGTGAGAGACAGGATGGCTTCTAGCCCCCTGATCAGACAGCTTCACACACACAGACAACCTGGTGGTGCAGGGGTTTACACTGCTCATTAAGAGAGAATGGAAAAGATACCTCACTGGATCTCTTCCTTATGTTGCTGCCAACGTAATAATTATTTTTTCCCATAATGAACTAGGAGACAAAACCACAAAGTGAAATTTAGCATAACAGCAAAACAAATCTCAGCTTGATTTTCCTGCTTCTCAAAGTTACCACCAATTTCAAATACTCTTACTGTACTTTAGAAATGGCCAGTTTATTTAGCAGTTGTTCATAAAAAATACTAACAAGAGACAAACATATTTTAGAATCTGCACTTGAAAAGGTAACAGGCCAAGAGCTTCTCAGATGATTTAAAATTACTGAACCAGTTTAAACAAAATAAGCATGCCCTTGAGACAGTCCAGCTGAAACTTTCCATTAAAACGTCTGGGAGTGCTCAGTACCTGGCAATTTCCAGCCAATTTGCCAGAACGAATTAGCAGCTGTGCTTTCACTGTGCACCTCAAACGCATAACATCGATCCAAAAATGGGCATTAAGATGAGTAAAAACAACATTAAGAATTGCAGGAGGCAAAAAATCCCTTTAGAGGAAAGAAGTTCTGCTCTTTTGAGTACTATTCAGAAAATCATAGGTTTTAACAAACTAAATGTGATGCACTGGAAGAAACAATCAGGTAAAGCAATATAGAGAAAATGTTTGGTGCAGTCATCTTTCACTTTCTGTTTTCCTGGATGAAGAATGAGCAGGGGGAAAAAGGGCTGTGGGAGATGATGCATCAACCACCTGCAGATAAAGACCCCCAGCAACGGCTATTTGTCAGAAGCGTCTTGCACCACCTATAAACCACAGAGGCAAACATTTCTCGTGGCAAAAGCATCAAAACCAAACAAGTACCAGCACCATAAAGCTCACTGGGCCTAAGATAAATGCAGCTTTAGGCTTAGGACAGAGTGAATTGCTGTCACAAATATCCCATCCTGAACAAAATTCCTAGTTAAGTGCTCGAAAGGGTAAGATATCTGTCCTTGCTATACTTCCACAATTAGATGAAATAGTTTCATCCCCCATGTTTGGAAAAGTGCCCATTCCCCATCTTTCTCTTGGCATTAACTGAACAAATTTATGATCTGCCATGTTCAAACTAGTCCCACTGTGGCCTTCTTTCATCTTCTGCATACAGACTTCCACACGTAGCTGCCCACATTATTGTACCCACTCCCATATCGTTTTGTATGGCCTGGCTGACATTTAACAAAGTCACCTGCAATCTAAAATGCATGAAGGTGTCATTATTCATCAGAAACTTGTTTAACCTATATATTAAAGAAGAGGTTGAGTAAATACAAATATGTTTTCCATCATATACTCTGGGACAATCCCAGTTCATTGCTTTAACCTTTCTGAATTGCCTGGTGAATTCTTAAATGCATTTTATAGCAAAAAGAAAATTTCACAGACACTAGTACACCTAAATATTTATTCAGGTCACACATCATTCTGCTATTCCTTGAACAGTAAGTAGCAATGAAAAACACCGCTTTCATTATTCATTAGATGCAAAAAGGGGAGTAGAGCTCATGAAGCACACCACCTTGTGCTCATCTGTGGTGCAGGGAGTTATCAAGCTACTCGCTGCTGAGCAGGTTTTTCTGCTAGCAGGTGGCTGTATATCAGACCTCCAGGTAACCAGTGCCGTTCCTGAGTGCACACCAACACCTGGAATGAGGGCCCTAGTTTCCATAAGCAGTATTTCAAGCTTCCTCAAATTCGTAACTTAACTGTTTCATGCTACTTTCTTCTTAATCTTGGGGCCACATGGAAATTTAATCAAAAAGTTAAAGGACTTCAGGCAACAGCCCAAATCACTTGTCCTCCAACCTCCCATGCCACACCTAGGTTGTATTTCACCCTGAAAACATGGAGGGTTAATACAACTCACAACTTTGTAGTGCAAGTGTTAGCCGAAAACACTGCTTTTGTTCTTTGTACTGAGGACCCACACAGTGTGTAAAGATCTTATTCTTAACCTTCAGAAGTGGAAATTAGGAGGGAGGTAGCTCTCTCGGAAGCATTACTAGAAATAATGTGTAGGAAACAGAAAATGACAAGGTGATGCCCTTGATAAAGCACTGGGATGCACAATTAACCTACAGTTTAATGAAGAAGGTGAGTCCCTCAAAAGTTCACCACCTCAAGCTTCTGAGAAAGTTTTCAATCGCAGCAGTGAAATGAAACACCTTTCCCCTGGTCACCCTCAGCACAGTGATACAGTGTTCACACAGCAGCTGGGAGAAAGGGCAGGACGTGGTGTGAACATGAACATGAGGAAAATGTGCTACAACAGTCATCTCCAGGCAAGTCTGGCTTGTGTTTTAAAGCCACCATAATGATGCTAGAAAACTAGAACTAAAAAATTAACCTATTTCTTGAACAGTTACAAAAGGCACATCCAGTTGCCCTGAAAGACATTTGATGAACAGAACAGTCTTTTTCATTTCAGAGGTTAAAACGACAACTGAAAGAGGCACAAGCTAATTGCCCTGGTGGAACCAGGGCTAGGGGTTTTTTTAATCTTTGGAGAGAGAAAAGAATTTCCAACTCCCACCATAATTTTCTGCATCAGCCTCTCAGCTTCTCCCTTGCAGTGTTGATAATAAATTACAGTACTTAATGCTTCCAGAATGATGGGAGGGAAAGTAAATTGTAATGGATCATTTGCCTTTTTTGGAGCATCATCTTACAGGGACGCAGTAATACAGGGTCAGATCGGCTCTGGTAAAGTCCCACCACGTAGAAGTCTCTGTTGCTCTGGGCCAGCACCGTGCTTTTCCCCATCAGAGAACAAATTCATCTCCTTGCATTTGCTTTTAAAAATGTTTCCAGTCAAAGGCTCTCACGCTGTGAACTGCTGAGCTCTCTACTAGCTAGGGAGAAGGAATTACATTCCTGATATTATATTGCTCTCCAAACAAACAAACAAAGCTAAAACCACTGCTGGTCAATGCCAAAGTTCCACCTGTGATTACATTTTTACTCTCGCTCCTCCTGCACTTTAGAATGTCATTTTGCTCTGCAAGTGATGCCACTGAAGCCAGGGGAGTCTCCACAGTAAAGTACAAATCCACAGGAGAAAAAGGATTTGAATCTAATCCAACAGCTCCATAAACCATTTTCAAAGTCTTGGGCAGAGCTTTTGTAGATGTTTTTTTGTTTGCTTTCCTTAGCTTGGTCAAAGAAGTGACAAATTAATTATTTGCATTAAGTGTTCCCATAGAGCAGTCACGGTATTTTAGTTAACCTGACAAAAGACACCATCTGGCCTGGAGAAACAATTTGTTTCATCACAAGTGTTATGAGAACAGTTGAGAGCAAATCCTAATTAATACACAAGGCAAGTCCAATTTTAAAACCGCTTCTCAGGAATTTATCAGATATTAATTTAAAGTAAGGATGGCACGCTTGGTGCACTGGCTTGAATACCAATAACCCATGATGTTTTTCCAGATCAAAAGTATGACACAGCAGTGCTGTATTAACTGACATTTAGGAATAAGCTTTACTAAAAGTTTCAGATGGGGTTATTTCCTGTGGGATTTGATGTCATCTAATAGGAGAGGTTACCAAAGGAAACATATCTTAATGCATCATCTTGTTACCTTTGTTTCAAATGAGGAAGTTTTTTTAGGTCTCAAAAACAGAAGGCAAAAAACAAAACCCAGAAAGGAAAATGGTGCTGCAGCACCTCTGACAAGGAAGCCATTATCAGTCTGCTTTCCTTGCTCAGCATCTCCAGAGCATTTCAGCATAGCTGTCATACACTAACATCAGTGCAAGTGTCCTTAGTACTGCAGGATAACTGAAGCTGTAAAGGGACCCCAGGAGGACTCTGACATCTTGGGTCAGATAGGGGGTTGATCACGTTGCTCAGCTCACACTAAGCTCTTACTGCTTTTCACAGTCAAATCAGTATTGCAAAACATTCTGGTAACCAGCAAGTTGGCATTTGTAACCTCTTGAATGTTTATTTTCTTACGGGACAATGAGAAATGGAGCAGGAGGATGAGAGAATTTTGATTCCACAGCACCCCAGAGAGTGAGCGGTTTGGGTGACGTTACTGAGCACTGCATTGTTTCTGCCATGTTCCTCAAGCTGTAACTGGTAAAACTATTGCTCAGTTTTCATTGTTGCCTTTCAAATGTGCACAACATGGAGAACTCATACAAACGTATACCACCACTTTACCTTGCCCTGCCAGTGGTTTTATTAAGCTGCTTACAGATCTTACACATTAGTTAGCACTGTGTGCTAATAGACTTACACCTGAAATCACAGCTGCTATTTTTTGCAAGATTCTAATAATTTTCGAACTGGAATTAATATTCCTTCCTGCTGCATAGTTCTGCTATTTCAAGTGAGATTTTAATTTGATTCTTGGGATTAGTCTTGAGAACACAACATCTCTTAGAAGATTTCACTATCAAATGCTATGGAACTGAGTTTTGTTTCATACTACAGGCTTTTAAGATGTTGGCACTTACTCTACAGTTCACACTAAACCTTTTTGCTTCAAAGAAATTAATACTTTAATAGTATATATTAGTCACAGCTCTCTGTCACATTAGTTCCTAATTTCTCTTGGTTTCACAGAGGCTTGCTCCTTTGAGAAATAAGTGACGTTTGGTTATGGTATAAGACATTTGAACTATGTTCACTCCAGGTAAAGTAAAATGGGATGAAAAAACACAGGCTGAACATTCTGAGGAAAATGTTTAAGTTGGTTGAAGTGTCATTTCAAGCTGCCTCTAATTTGACCTTCCCTTGCCTTCAACAAATGCAGCATTAGCCCATCCCTAATGATGTGGGAGCACTTGACAGAACACCGAGCAAACAACAGTCTGCTTTGAACATGTGCACTTTGCCAAGTCTGATGGAGATGCACTGGAATCAGGGATTCTAGTTTTGCAGGATTTTCAAAACTTGGTGTGACAGCACACCCATTGTTTGCATAACAGTGCTCTGGCTCTGCATACAGGAGTGGTATCATCCCTTAACCACTGATCCAAAATGGAACCAGCATATAAGAAATAGAATACAATCACTCAAAGCCCCTGTTGCCAGCTTCAGAGCCATATGAAACCGTTGTATCTTTCTGTATTTCACAGGCAGATTGTTATATCCCCGGGTGTTATTTCCTAGTTCATGCCTACCAAGGAAAACACAGAAGACTAACCCAAAACATCACCAAAATTCAGTCTAAAATAAGTGGTTTCTCCTTTGCTTCAGAAAATTCTGTATTTTATAATTTGTCAAGCTTGCATGTCAGAAAAGGTAGCACACATCTGCAGAGGAGGACAGTTGGTCATTTAATTCAGTCTAATTTGAAACATGTGATGGCAACATGCATTATATAAAAATAAAAACAGAAAGATGAAGAGCTAAATCTGAAATTCCAAATTAAAATCCTATAAATGGTGAAACACCAGATATCATAAAGTGTTTTCTTTTTTCATAGCTATCTGTATAAATTAACTTTCTTTTTTTCCAAAATTTATCACTTAATTTTAAAGAAAATAAGTCCTTTGTCAACAATATAAAGGCATATTCTTAGCTGGCAAGATGAACAGGATTATGGTGATATCCTGGTAGCTGCATAGTCTCCCATCAGCTTCAAGCATCTCCCTGGCCCCTGAGGCAGAGCACCCGTGTTTTTCCATGCAGAGATGGGGCTCCCAAGTCCATCCCTCTTAGCTGAGAGCAGGGAGGTGTCTCAGTTAAACCACAGCAACTCTCCCATCAAAGCTCTCCACAGGGAACCCCCAGACGCATCGACATGTGTAACATTCTCCCCTCCCTGCTTTTTTTTTCGTGAGAAACATTCAACTATAACTAATCTTCAACTGAGGGGGAGTTTACCAGGTTGCTATTTTCTAAATTGCCTATAATGATGCCTATATCATCTGTCTTAATATCTAATTATGTTCTTTGACACACCATTAGACTGTGGTTGGTGTTTTCTGCAGCTGCATTGCAAATCCCTCTCAGGGCTACAAATTGCTCGAACAAAAGAGATTCCCAGATTGAAAAAGAAATAACAACATCAACAAATTAAATAATTTTAGTTGAGAGGTAACTTGTTAAGGTGAAAAATACACTCGTGGCCTTTTGTGTCCACTTTCCTGTAAAACAAAGATTTAAAAGCCTTTTTTTCCCCCACCTTAATTCACATTTAGACAAACTGGTTTTGCTGATGGGATGGGGGAGGACAGTGATTCTGGCCCTGCCAGTGAAATAAGCTGAATATTGAACAACTGAGCAGTGAAGACATTTGAGGGAATCTGCCTGGGATTCTTCAGTTTTAGTCAACTTCTATCCCAGTCTGCCTTGGAAGAGAGGAGAAAACATGTTTTTTCCTTCAGTTCTGCAATCTCTCCCATAAGGGTGGGTGCTGCAGAGCTGACTGCAGGCAGAACAGAGGCAGCAGCTGCTGGGTACAGCAGAGTGAAATGGCCACAAAAACTCCCTTACCAGCCACAGCATCAGAACCTGAGGGAGCCATGATTTCTGCTGGGGTGACAATTGTACTCCTCCCCCTCTGTCAGCTTCTGGGACACACTGGAGAGGAGCCTTTGGAAAATACAGTGTGTGGGGTGGGTAAGGAGAGGTTGGTGGAGTCATTTCCCACCACGATGGTTCCCCTGCGTGGGCACAAAAAACCTTGTTTGTCTGAGACCAGAGGGAAACAAAAATCATGGCAGTAAAAAACATGCACAAGGAGATAAAGGCTTCTTGAGCCTCATTCTCCCTGGAAAAAATGGGAGAAAAATGGCTTTCTTCCAGAGCACCCTTAATGGAGAGAGAGATTCTGAGATCACCCTCAGTGATTTCTTGATTAGACTCAACAAGTGCTGCAGAACTGCATTACCCCAGACACAACCTACTGTTCTGCACTGAGCCCCATGTGATGTATCACACAGACACGTATCCTACCTCCTATTTCTATGAGAGACAAATTTCACAACAGCTGATTTTCTGGCTTACCTACAGGAAAGCTGATGTGAAAATGTCCTTTTCCCCCATTCCTTCCCTAGGGAAGAGGTGGCTGTCTCAGAGCATAGCATTATCTCATTGGTATATCTGGTAGTTGATGATACTACCCTTTATCAAGTAACAAAATTGATCTTTCAGTGATCTAAAAGATGGGGATGCCTGTGCTCTGCTTCTCTGAAAATTTCACTTGGCATTCCTCTGTGTCTGATAACAGTGTATGGGTTTGGTATTTTTTCCCTTTGAAAGAAATGTAGCTTATTAAAAAGGTGCAAGAGAGGCAAATAAATAAACGAAAAAGGCTGAGTCACTAAGACAAGATGTGTGTTAACAGTCCTCAAGGTTTGGGGCCACTGAAAGCAAAAGGAAGTGCAACGACAGAAAATAGAGGTTTAACTTTTGGTTCAGCTTCAACGCTTTGAAAATGGAAATCACAGAAGTGCTCCACTTCAGAGAGCAATCGTGCTCTAAACCTCCTACTGACCTCTGCATGGAGGTGCTGAGAAATTCCATGCTTGAAAAGGATGTAATTAGTAGTAATGATTAAGAATAATACAATAATTAGTACTTAAGAAAAACACTTGTCCTTGAGAGCTTTCAGTTAAAGATGAGAAAGAGATCAGAGCAAAAATTATCCAAATCAGTAATATGATACTTTGGAATAAAAATAGGATCTGCTTTTACCTATGGAAAGAGTCAGGCATGTCTCTGTAATTCCACTTTTGGAAAAGACAAAAGCAAAAGATGGAGTACCACTGAAGAATACTCCAGCCAAAGAAATAAATGAGCAGATATCAACTGGTAAGCAACATCCTGAGGAGAAAACATCTGTATAGCATTTGGAAACGAGATATTATATATTGTCAGTTTTAACAAAACTTCTTTGCCACTGCAAGTTTACTCCAGTGAGATCATATCACATTCTTAGGATACCACCTCCAGGTGACCTCAGCTTCCCACCTCCGAATCCTCATACCCCAAAGCCTCGCTCACTGCTTTGGCACTGCTCCAACTCTGGCTCACCAAAGGGAATACTCACCAAACCCAGGCTCCAACAGAGATCTTCATCTCTGTTTTTCATAACTCTGATATCTCTCCTCTGGTCCTTACATCAACTTCCTACAACTTGTGTTACTCATTGTCTCCTGTCTGCAATTTCTCTGTGGCTCTGCTCCGCCCACTTCATTTACTCGCAGTGACTCCCAAGCCTGTCTGGAACTGCTCTTTTGTTGTTTTATACCATGTGCTATTGCTCCTTAGAAGACTGAGAATATCTTCTGAGCACCTAATAACAGCACAAGGCTGCCCATCTTCACATGACAACTTTCCCAAGATGTCTTTTCATATAAAACTCTAAGGCAAAAATCAGTGCAGGAAGGGAATCCATAATTAGCACTGCTACTTATGTGTCCACCCTACTTCATTCTACAAGTATATTGTTAAAACACAGACTATCAAGCCCACTGGTTTTCGGTGCATTTTCTCCACACATGTTTTTATCAATCCTCTCTTCAGTTAATAAACCCTGCAGGCCAAGGCCCACGTGCTCACCCAAGGGACATGCTCAGCACTGCCTGGCACATTCAAAATTCACAGACTGATGAGAGTTTGGAGCACTTCATGTCTGAAGTGATTTCTGGAGTGAGTGTTTCACAAACTGTGCTGAAACTTTTTACTAAAACAGCCAGAGCATTCACATAATTAAGCCTAATGTCACTTCCAAAGGGTTTCCAAGTCAGAGATTGGTCTTACAGCAGGCACTCACACAGTGTTCCCAGCCTCTCCCTTGGGTAGGGTGTATGTTCATACTCATCCAGAAACTCATTCCTTGTTTTTAACCTAAATGCATTTTTCTTCTTCACCATTTTCCAAGTCTGTAAATCTGTTCATTACCTTATGCAATTTATTGCCTTCCTTGAATATTGCATTGTTTAGCAGGTCTCAGTATTATTGCTGCTTTCAGACCTCATTTTAACACTT
This sequence comes from Lepidothrix coronata, assembly GCF_001604755.1. Lineage (NCBI taxonomy): Eukaryota > Metazoa > Chordata > Aves > Passeriformes > Pipridae > Lepidothrix > Lepidothrix coronata. The sequence continues at coordinate 3,711,143 of NW_016690304.1, forward strand.
CACCCCCTTCTCAGAGCTTCAGGGTCACTGCAGCTAAAACATAGAAACTCCTTCTTCATCCATAATACGTCACCCCACACTTCAGTCATCTTCACTGTTTCAGAGATGATACTCCCTCCTAACCAACTATCTACTTCCACAGCCAAAAGCAGGCCCCCAGTGCTGAGCACCACAGTTCCCATCTCTAGGGATTCACATTTTCTCTCCAGTTTTTAAATCCTTCTTGAAAGACAAAGAAGAAAGGCCCTTCACCTTTGTTGGGACTTAACCCAGCAGGCAGCTAAACATCACAGGGCCGCTCTCTCACTCCCCCCAACAGTGGGATGGGGAGAGAGAGAACCGGGAAAAAAAGTGATTGTTCACCACCGACTGATGCTCAGCCAGCTCCTGAGCAGACGTCCCTGACCAGCTTCCCCCCAGGTTTACTGGCAGCATCATACACCTTCAGTTGTAAAGATAAATTACCTCAGAAAACAGAGTATTTGTTTCACTTTCTCCAAGGAAAGCTGCTGCAGGTTCCAGGAGATGAACTGTGCTTGGCTTCGAAGGCCGCCACATGTGACTCCCCTTCTTTGACAGCACAGGCTGTTCCACACGTTATGCTGATCAGGGCCAGTTAGGAGTAATTTTCCCTGCATTTAATTTTACATTGATTCAAGTAATGCAATCAGACATGTTGGCAAGATTTGTGCATATACAGCTAAGGAAAATGCACCTATTCAATTGGCTATTCAGTTTATTCCTTAGGTAATACTAATTGATTTCTGTGGGGGGTTGCAATGAGGACACAGAGAAGGGAAGACAGAAGAACCTCCTGACCAGATCTGCACCATCTCTCATGCCTAATGTAATAAACAAAAGTTACTTGGGTCACCTAAGGGCAAAATTGCCTAACTCTACGCCGTAAACACGTAACAATTTCATCCTTCCTCCTGCCCTTGTAAAATAAGTTGCTTCCAACACAGCCACTGTCTGCCAGCAGTAACCGGGTAGTGCCTTCTCTGCCCCAGTCAGACAAGGTGCCACCGTGATGCAGGGCACATGTGCAGATTCAGCACAAGGGACATATACAGTGTAGAAAGAGTTGCCTGAACCAACAGTTGGGAAATGAGGGTCCTAATCCTGCAAAGACACGCAGGACGTTTGCGTGGCGAAGGGATGTCAGACAGACCCTTGCAATGGGGGCCTTGAGCAGCACCTGAGCAAGAGGGAAGTTATGTGAACACCTGCTCGTGTGTGTTCAGTCACCAGTGAAAGTGTGAAATCAATTTCATATCAATTGGAACATACACACAAAAATCTTACCACTGCCTAAAGACATATTTCCATTAGTTTGTTCTCTGTTTCTTTCAATCAGTTTAGTATTTATAGAGTGGCTTGAAGAGAATCCTATTCATTATTTATAAACATTGATTTTAAGCAAGTCATTCAATTCATAACCATGAATTACCTAAGAAAACAGTGTTTACCTTATTTTTTCTCTCTCAGGAAAATTAAGCATTTAATTATTGATAGGATTTTACTGTTGATCTCAGTAAACAAGTCCTCAAAAATAACAAAGGGGGACAGAGATAACTACCTGTGCTACAGTTAAACAATGTCAATAAAAATTCCAGTGTTTACTGCATATCTTAATTTAAGGAAGTACTGGTGCCGATTTAGAAAGACAGTTGCATCTAATAAAAAACAAATAGCCCTTGGCTCCAGTATTTTCAGCACTTTTACATTTGAAAAGGCTCAATTTCACCAGAAGCCTTTATCTTCTGTCTAGAGCAGCTCTGCTGTGCACACCACTCATTATGGTAACAGGCTGCAATGAAAAATTCCATGGAGGACACAGATCAATTAGTCAATGGCATTCACTTACCAATATTGATTAGGCCATGCATTGTTTCACTTCCCCTGTGATTCCTTCTGTCATGAGGAAATGGTTACACCTTTCCTGTAGGGCAGAGGAAAGCAGGAGTCATGAAAACGAAATGACTTTGAGGTTTATAAAAATCCCATCTAACTTGAATGGAAAATGGCCAATGAAATACTCAAAGAGCAAAAGGCAATAAAGCAGCTCAGGCTCAGCTCTTTGGTGAGACCATTTGGCACAGTATCTATCATACAAACTAATGAACAGACCAAGAGCACCCAGGAATGAAACTCTGCCAAAGTACTGGCTTTCAATCATTTTTTAGATAACACTTTATTTTCTCCCTTCAATCTCAATCTCTTACAAATTCATGTAGTCCCAATTTCCATTTCCTGGACTTTTGGTTACCCACAGTTTTTGATTATCCTTATTCTGTAAACATTTTCCGTCTCCTGATGATAGGTCTGTCATACATAGCCAAGAATACACATAGCTGTTCTGCTAGCACATTCTCCTGATGAATCTGCTGCTCTAGCAGTCCTTAAAATGTCAGCTTTTTCATTACTGCAATATTTTTTACTCCATTAAAAAAACTTACAGCAAACTATTAATTTTTTATGGGTTATCAGTTACAATCCATTTATACCCAGGCAAAGTGCAACAGTTTATAAAATTGTGTGTTGTGTGGTATGTGACTGATGAGATGCTGTAACCTATTAAGCAAAAAATATTTCCCTTAGTCTGCTCTTCTGAAATTATTCTTACAGCTGAGAAAGTCTTATGGTCAGGCCAAAGACTGACTGACTGCCTCCATCTGCATTCCTGCTTGTGTTTATTGCTCTGGCTAAGGAAGCCATCAGCAAGGAGATGCAGCCTGCCAGAAACAGGATAGCTTGTAGTCGGAACACTCCTGCTGAGTTCCCAAGCCAAGGCAGCTGTGAACACACACAGGGACCAGAGGCACTTGCAAGCCCCAGGGTGACCCACATGCAGCGTGTGTCATACTGCACATCACTAGTTCACAAACTACACGGATGACAAAAGGAGTTTTTAGATGCAGTCTTACTCTGCTGTACTTTTCATCTTAAAATCTCTCTTGCCTGCCTGGAAATCTGTTCTGCACCAGCCCAGTTCTGCAGCTTAACTTATGCACATAGTGTGGTAAGTTCACTGACCACATCACTGCACCACTCAATCATCACTGCAGTTCTCTGCTCAGGCCTGCCCGTGTCCGCCCTGTTTTCCTGCGCTGCCCTTTCTCATGCCACGTTTTCCACGAAGGCCCAATCCTTCCTGAGAGCACAGCACACTCTCCACCAGCAGCCACCTCTCAAAAACACCCTAATATCTGCCAGCTTCCCCCCAAAGCCACTTTGTGACCCTCTGCCTGCCCTTCAGGCTCTGCATGTTGCCAGTGATGCTTCTCTTTCCCATCTCCCTCCCAGGGGAAGGGTGTCCTGCCAGGTGCCAGCACTGCACCCTTGCTGTCACTGACACAACCCCCTTGGTATCTGAGCAGCCCTGCAGAAGGCAAAGCCAGTGGCTGCTCCTTGGACAGTTCACTTCCCATCTCCTGCCTGCATCTTCTCCCTCCTCTCTTATCCTTTGCCATGTTAAAGAAGCTACAACTTCATGTCCTGCAAAAAATTGCATCTCTATAAACTAAATGTTTTGAGAGTCAGTGTAGTTAATTCTTTACAGCTGTTCCACTGTAATAAATACCCACTGAGACTTGCAAAAGAGCGACTGGAGTGTGCCAGTGAGAAAGGTGTGTGTGGCATCCGACCACAGAACTGCTCAGAACTGGCAGGATCATTTTCGTAGAGGTAATTCTTCTGGAAAGAAGGGTTACGTGCTGGCTTTGGAATGGCAGATATGCAAGGGGGAAATGACAGTTAAATCCCATAGGCAGACTGCGATGCGGAAAAAAAACCCAGGGATTACTTTGAAGTTTCTGATCCAGTGCTCTGGAGTCTTTAATGTGAATTAAGGGTGTTTTAGAAGGACATAGTGTAGGTCTTATTCCTCAGCTCAGGGAACACTGAGACGGAAGAAGACGCCCACTCATGCATCTTAGGAACTCAGGGGTGCTCCTGGATTTAATACAGGAATGGAAAATATCAAGAAATTTATCAACCTATTTAATGTGGTCAAACCCACATCATGTTGGCTGGAGCCTGCCTTAACTTCTTTTCCGGTCCATTTTTCATATTTTTGGCTATTCTATGTCTTCACAGACCTGTAATTTGAAAAGTAAGGCTGAATTTCAATTCTATAGCAAAAGATCCACACAGAAATATTTCTTCTGGAAAATTCCTTCTGAAGCTGGCCCAGAACAATTCTAGGGCTGTTGGGTAGAGAGGCCTGTCCTTGCTGTCTCTGTCAATGAAATGCAAAATCCAAAGAACGGGTGCCTCTATACAATTGCATCGATAATATTTCCGAATTATTTTTCTTGTTATTAATGTCTTATTAACTGCCACAGTTAGTCATTGCTTCTGAAAGCTACTGCATTACAAATAATCCAAAGCATTCTTAACTAAATGAGAGGAAAAAAGAACATAGATAGTAAAGTTATTTTGTTTGCTTTGTTTCCCTCTCCGTTTCATCAATCATTATTACATATTACCTGTAATTCTGTTGCTCTCATAAAAACCTTTTATTCTTGACTTCAGGGATATATTTTAAGAAGTTACTAAGTTTAGAAACCAACAGGCCACCCAAGTAATTTTTCTAACTTACCCACAGTTCTCTTTTGTTCACACAGAGGGAAAAAAAATAGTAAAAAAATTCAGTAGGTTGCAACTGAACTCAAGAAGTAACAGCCTGCAGACTTCAATGTCCTACTTGGTCTTCTTTTATCACCCCTTCTTTTAGCCCTTCCAGTCTGGCAGAGGCAGGCCAGTATTCCTCTCAGCACCTCAAAGTGACCTTATGGCCACACAGCAACTGGGGTAGGATCTTGGTTTAAAAACCACAGGATAACCCCATGAGGATGCAATGTGCTCTTTACAATTCCTTCTCTAATTTGCATTGAGGTACAACCACCTTGATTAGAGATGTGAAATGCATTTTAACATGTCCAATAACTAGTTTTCCATAATTTTAGTTTTCACATAATTTTAGAGCATAGATGTTCTTTCCCAGCTAAATAAAAAGATGCATATAACACATGGATAGATATACTTAAGAGCACTGTATATATGGGTTACAACATACCTTAAGTATCACTAAAAATAGAACAGAACAGTACAGAAGTTGTTCTGCTTAAGTGTTGCAATGTCTCACAGGAACACTTTAAAGGAGAAAGAAGCACAATATTCACACTTGGTATTCACAGCCTGTTCATTACACATTTCTAGAAATGTGCCCCCTCCCCACCCTTAATTAAAAAGAAAGCTGAAGGAGTAGGAGGAACAAAAATATTCTCAACTTCAATGACAGTATTGGAAAATAATTATTTCCAAACTGCTTATCTGTTAAAAAAAAAGCTGGCAAGCTACCAGGATCTTGATTGCTGTAAGCAATTTTATAACTGCTCTATACAGATAAATTTAACAAAGAAATTAATTTCAGTCTCATAATAAGTCTCATCTCATTACCACAACGTCTGTGCTGCAACAGAGCCTTGTGCAAAGAACTGCTGGTGGAGGATTTTGTCTGCAGACATTAAACAACTGCCTTGAAAAACTCCACCTTAGAACTCTGAGTGACATGAAACATAATTCTTCCTAATTGTGAAATAGGAAGTGAAATACTGTGAAACAAAGTGAAATTCCTCCTAGTTTCACTTGTATTTTGCCCACTGGATTTGAGGAAAGCTACTTGACTGGGAGCGTTAACTGGGAACACCACCCTGCTGGTACAAGAAGATCCCTAAAGCACCTGGATGAGAACCACATGGTGCAGGTGCTGAGGGAGCCCACTGGGGAATGTGCCCTCCCTGGTTTGTTGCTTGTTAACAGAGAGGTTCTCATGATTAGTGGCTGTCCTGGCCACAGTGACCATGAAGAAATCGAGTTTGAAACCTCTGGCCAAAGGAGGAAAACCGTCACCAAGACTTCAACCCATCATGTGGTGGCGGTACAAATTCGGGCTGGGCAATCACCAACTTGTGGAGTTTACACTGGCAATTATATCATGCACAAACACCCAAGTACTTCATGCATGAGCACCATTGTGGGTCCCTTCCAACTGAAGATAGTCTCTGTTTCTAAAAGAAGTGGTCTCCTTCCTTTGTGCCATCCATGCTGCCCTTTACTGGGACTCCTCTTCACCAGGATATTTCTATTATGTCCCTACGTCCTCCAACAAGTCTTTGAAAAAGCTGGAAAGCACAACACGACCAAGATCCAAAATTAAAACTTGACAGCAGATACAGCAATAAGATCTGGATGCTTTGAGCCAATTTATGGCTGCTTTGCAAAAAAAGGCGCAAAACAATAACAGAGTGTGTAACAGACCATAAATCCTGGCACAGCAGCTCTTGTGCTCGCAGCTCTCAGATGGCACTGCCTGAGCAACGCTCTTATGAATAGCCTGTTTTTTTTCTTCTACCATTCTTATTGGTGTTCTTGTTACGGCACATCAACCAGGGTATAGAAAAAATGAACACATGATATATCCTGATGAAAATCCTGATACGGGTTTCGGCTTTGCTAGTGCATAACTGGGCAGAATCTCATCTCTGAGAGCCACAACACCATTTTCTGCTCCTCCACGCCCCATCCAACAGACTGCAGAGCCCAGATTTACTGGCCCAGAAGGCATCTTTGTCACAAGGTGCTCCTCACACACTCACTGGTGTACCTGACCACGCAAATCAATATCTCTTCACGGAGCACATGCTGTGAGCAGCAAGAAAACAGAGCATTTTCTTCAATCCAGCACATCATTGCAACTTCAACTACATTTCACCATTTTTTCCCCAATTACAGAATTATTCTCTTCACCAATTTTGCTTCCTTGGCATATACTCATCTACAGCTTTATAGACAGTGCATGCATTTAATACAGCAAATAACCTTTTCTTATTCTTTAATTTTTCCACAGAAAATGAAGATAAAAATCCTCCCCTAAGTTTTTTTTTGGGCTATAATTAAATGTGTCTGATTTTTTACTTAAATTTCCTATCTCCTCAAAGAGATTTTTCATTGTTCCTTTCCTTGTTTCCACAGCAACCTTGCCACAACTCTCATTAAGCTTTTTCCTGTTTTCTTCTAATTCTATAAGGAAATCGTGACTTTGGGGTTTGTTCTTTGTTTTCTAACAAATACAGAGATATTTTTATTTATGTCTTCAAACAAAACAAAACAAGGATTCTGGTCATCTCTGTCTTGCAGTAATTAGATGATTCTGTAAAATTTCATTTAAATCAGCAGTACTGTCATCAGTCTGTCATTTCACCAGGTTCCACAACCATCACAAGATTTTGCAGTCCAAAGTGGGGAAGGAATCTTCTCTGGACCCCTTTTAAATACCTCATATGGGTGCATAAGCCAACAGGACTGAAGGAAAATATCCATTTAACTTAAAATTTCTCAATAAATACTAACTAGAACTAGTATCAGTCTCCAGTGATTCCTACAACCCAGTTCTCACCTAGGGAGAAATACTGAGGCATCGTAGTTGAAAACTGTGGTGGTAATCCACATAAAGGCTGCTCACCCACACTCAGGGTGTAGGAGATACTATTTCAAAGGAAAAAAGAGACTAAAGCAATGAACTGGGTCTCTTTATGCTGTTATTGCCCTGTGTTTCTTCCCTTTCCTTGCTTTTGCTTCCAGTATATTTTATAAAATGCACTAGAAATTACTCTATAGATAGATGCATCTATGCTTAGATGTCTCTATGCTATAACTGCCAGAAGTGCATCTAAATAATGGAATATCTCGTTTAAAACAACAGAAAAATCATATCAGGTTCTGTGCAACTGCTTCCAGAAAACAGGAAAACAGACCTTTCCCCCACCTGAGACTCCCACTGAAGTCAAAGACAAGTCTGTCTGGGAGCTGTTGTAGTTTATAAGCTAATCCAGAGGGACAAGGGTTTATGTTTCTCCTCTAAGCAAAACACAACTGAAGTTCAGGTGTGAATTATTTTCTGAGGCCAACAGATAACAAACAAAACTTCAGTTAGACTTTATTGCAAATGCTATTAGATTTAGCGTTCTGGTTCATACAAATAAATCATACAGACAGGCAGTTTGTGTCCCAACAGTTCCTGTATGTTTTTTACACTTAATGGACTTCACTCTGGTAACAGATGTGGAGAAAGGGACCATCCCTAACACTGTGCATTTTACACACTCTGACAACTGGCTTTCAGACCTCAACTGAGTGGAGAAACACAGCTGAGAGGATTAACTTCCAGTTCCAGCCCAGACCTTTGCCAACCACAGTTTTTCTTCCTCTCCTCCACCAACAGTGAATGCAACGTTCAATGTCACTTCCTAATTTATTGGAAAACATATGCCTGAACCTTTTCAAAAGGATTGTCTTTGTGGCCTGCTTTTTGCAGAACAGGTTGTTAATGGGACCTGTTTGGGGTTTTCCTACTGGGTCTGTGACACCTCAAAGTCAAGTCACTCCTCAGTTTCCAGACCTCCTCATGTTTTATGCCACTTTCATCAAGGGGTACATTTGCTATAGCAGCTGTTCCTTCATATTCAGTGGATTTCAAGCTTTTAAAATACTTACTTGTAAAAACAGAACAAACCTTAAGGTAAAGCATTCAAAGCACTATTATTTTCACCAGCTTGGAATATAAAAATACCTATTTTAGAAAAACCATCCTCCTACACTATATGGGGAACAGAAGTACAGCTGAATGAGAACTTCTCTTGAAAGATTTTTCTTTGCAAATGCACCAACTTATTTCAGCACTTTTCTACTGAGGCCTGACCTTTTAGTAAAGTTATCAATTTGAATAAAAAAAAAACTTCTACTGACAAGGACTTCTCAGCTCCAAATTGAGTTTTTAGTCCAAACCAGATAAAAAATTTGGCTGCACCCTTTCAGAGCACATGTTGACTCTCCATGATACAACTGGACCAGGGAAGTGAGAGCTACACCTTACACCAGCTGTGATGGGGACCTGAGGGGAACAGAGAGTTTAGCTTTTGCAGAAGCAGCTGGATGCTTCCAGGCAGAGGTTTAATCAGCTCTGGCTTTCTGGCTGGCAGCAAATGACACATTTTGTCCCTGTGGCCCTTAGAAGTTTCTCTCTTCAGCACCTCTGAGGCTTGGCTGGGTCAGCTCCCTGCTCGCCTCAGCGGCTTCTCTGCACGAGCTGCAAATTCTCAGAAGGCTGTTACAAGTCCTGTCTTCCTGAACCTCGTCTGCCTCCCACTCAATGCACACAGAAAACTTCCCTCCCTTAGCAGGGGCTGTATCCTAAAACATCTCTAGGGGCAGCTCAGTGTTCATTGGAATGACAAGAGGAACATGTGGTTCTACGTCATTTTAAGCACTGGAGCAGGTAAGTGAGACCACCTCACAGAGTAAGGGAAATCACATCTGGCAGCAAATCCTATGCACTGTCTGTTATCACAGAATCACAGAATATCCTGAGTTCGAAGGAACCCATCAGGATCATCGACTCCAACTCCTGGCACTGCACAGTGAAACAGGAGGACAGGCCCAAAAGAGTTAACTAAGAAATTTGGGCCTGCTAACAAGCTACTAACATCCAAAATGATCTGTGCTTGTTCTGTTCTCCTTACTGGACCTAAACTTAAGAGAATGGTAAAAGAACATGCAATAGGCCTAGAGGTAATAAATCAAGATGCCGTAGGATAAGGCACACATTTGAACAGGAGAAACAGGCTGGGAGCCGAGGCTTTTTCCAAGCTTCAGTGAGCAGGTCAAGAACAACAGAAAAGAAGAGAGGTCAAGCTGAGGAGGATGAGATTAAGCCCCCAGACCCATGGAGGAAGGATGGAACTACCACCAAAATTGAGGGCCGAGAGAAGCACCGCCCCAAGCCCTGCCTGAGCTCCACCTATACCCCACCTGTTATTAATATGTATAGATAGATGATGTAATCACTTGAATATGCATTTAATCGTGTACAAAAATTGTATAAAAACTGCTGATTTTGTGTGAAGCCTCTGAACAAGTTTTTCCAGCAATAGCTGGCTTGCTCCCAGCACTGTCAATAAATACCTTTGCTGCTCAAAGATCAAAAGCCTCTGGGCAGTTCATTATTCCGGATTTTTCGGATTCAACAGGACACCCCAAGAACTACACCGTGTTCCTGAAAGCACTGTTACATACCTGCTGGAGACACACTGACCCAAGAACGCAGCAGATCCAAGTGCCATGAGCCAAATCAGCTTTACATCAGCACAGTTAGACAATCCCTGACTATGGTGCTCCTGGATAGAACCAGTGCAGAGCTGCTGGGATCACTACTTTGCCAAGGAACTTCATTCTAGATTTAGTATCTCCTAGAGAGCAGGAGTTGCCCACAATCTTGTTTTCCTCTTTAATGCCACAGCTGGAGTTTTGGATCACTGTTTCATCTTCAAAGTCACAGGGAGTTTGTGCAGTTAGGATTTTTGCTTAGTGAGTCAAAATACCTGTGCAACTTTTCAAAATTTTATAGAAATTATGGGTGGAAGAAATCTGCAGTATCTGACAGAAGTTATTTTCTTTATCTTCATAATAGTAATACCTGTTTAAACACCTTTCATTCTAACTTTAAAACTTATCTGCTCTTGAAAATTGAATTACAATACCTCAACAGAGTTCAGAATAATTCTTATGAAAGCTAACGCTTGTCCATCAAAAATAAGGTAAGTTTGGACATTTTAGGTTGAATTTCTTGGTAATATCTTTTCTGTAAGCTAATTTTAAAGAATTCTCCTGATTGAATTGTCAATGATGATTTGCCTCAGCCCATGGACTATATTAGAGATAAGCAAACCATTTCTTTCAACTGTAACCTGCAAACTTTGGGACTAATTGTAAAAAATGTAACTTCCATTGGGAGAGGAAAGCAGACATGTAGGCTGCTAAAGGCAAATCAGGTGCTGAACTCTAACACAATAATTTCCTTACAAGCTGTCCATTTATTCTGATTAAAAATAGTAAACAGGTGCTAATTATGATAGCCCTGTTCACCCTTCAGGTGAGTGAGTGGCTGGAGAGCTCAGAGCCCTGCTCCTCTCCCTCAGAGGGTGGGTCTGATATGACTCCTGGACCCCAGGGAGTGTGGGCTGCCCTGCACACATTTCTGCCCCTTGGCACTCACACCTCCTTTTTGATTCTACACCTCTTGTTGGGTTTAGTTACCATGTTAAGGCGGGCCCTTGGCTCTCCAAGATACACACACTGCAAAATTACAACTGCAGCCAACTCACTGGACTTCTTCAAGGAATTTCTGTGCCCAGGTTTTGGTGTGGGTGTTCTTCTCTTGTCAATGCCATTTGCTTCAAAACATTTCCTGGGAAGTCCCAGTTTTCCAGGTTTACTTAAAGTAGTTTTCACAGGATTGTAAGAAGCTTGGTAATAAACTCTGCAGTTCATCTCAGCCAGTGCTGCCTGAGGAGCTGAGCCTACAAAAGGCTGAGTAATAAAAGGTTTTTCTCCAGCTCCATTAGGGCCAGTAGGTTTTTAACTGTTCTTTCAGTGCCTTTTAGGAAACGTTCCAGAAAAAGGCAGGACAATTTTGCCTCTAAATTGTCAGGAACTTACTGATGGGGCAGCATAGTTCTGCTGCAGCACATTTAGGACCACGAGACATTTTTGAAAGACATCACGCTCAGAAGAGGACACTATAAAGCAGCATACAGGAGCTATGTGTGCAAAAATACACATGTACCTCACCTGGAGATTGAATACAAATAGCTATACACTGTTAACCACCTGCTTCTCCAATTACCACACTTAAACAGCCGAGTGCTCATTGATTCCCACTTAAATAGTCACTTTTTGAACGTACGAATTTTCAGAATAAGTCCAATTCTTACCACTAACTGCACTGTTAAGGTAAAATAAAGCAAAAATTATCTGCTTTTTATGTTGTTTACAAGATGACTCAGTTGTCTGTATGAAGGGAACTTTTGTGAGTCCTACATAAGGCATGTCTGTCTTATAGCTTAAGCTTTTAGTCTTACTTGAAGATCTAGAAACAAGCTTAAGGTTAAATAAATCAGTCTTAAAACCATTACTGTCCTTCATTGGTGCCAGATCACATCAGTACAAAGTGCTTAATTTGCTCTGGCTTTTAGTTATAAATCAATCATTCCAAAAGTTCATGCACATTATTCGTGTAACTTTCGTTAGTTAATAATGAAAGACACAATGACAATTACATCTAAAATAAGAAAGCTTAAACATTCTGAAGCCATCTGATTTCATTATGCAAATGTGATAACATGTTAATAACAACACATACTGTTTCAGTAATATGACTTGACTTTGTACTTAAGTCATTTCAACTTCATTAATTATGTGGAAGGTGGAAGAGTCAGTTTAGGTCACAGTCAGGTAGCACACACATATGGAAATGCACCATAAGGGATTCTTGAATTTAGGTCATAGTCTGGCAGCACACACATATGGAAATACACCATAAGGCACACCTGTGATAACAACAATCAAATAAAATTTTCAATAAATGTATTAGTTGCCCTCGTAATTTTCGGCATGAACTGAAGGATGTACTTGGGGCTTTATCATCTGTGCCACTGAACAACACATTTTAAGTCTTTTTAAAATCAGCCAGCCTGGCCCCACAAGCTCTGCTTGGGATTGAGCTCCTGCACAAAGGAGCTGGATGGAGCTGCTCATCTTCCCTGCGATGCCTCACATTTGCTCCGTGCCCCCCTCAGTTGTTACACTTTGTGCAGAGAGCACAGTGTGCTAAACACACATCCTGAGACTGATCAGATTTATTCATGAGCAACTCTGCAACTGTCACTGGGCTTCTGACAACTTTATAGGGGCTGCTGCTTAGCTTGCTCAAAGAAATCAGGCAGCTTACGGCTCTGGTTACATCCCAAACATTGTTGGCATCCAAGGCTTGTCAGGTGCCATGGGGGTGAGCCATGTCCCACCTAGCCAAGCAACAGCACTTTTGCTTAGTGCCTGGCCTTTGGCATGTGCTGATTTGGTAACTTGGCTGAGCAGCTGTGGGCAGGCAGCAGAAATGGGGTAGGAATCCACGTTCAAAAAGGGGAGCATTATGTCACTGCTAAACACAGACCATCCAAGAGCCTGGCACAGCTACACCTCACTCCACCTCACTCCAATCAGCATTTGGAATAAAGGTGAGTTGTGCAAGTGTTGAGAAACAACTGAATAAGGACAAACACAAGAACCTCAAAGTCTGAGGACTGAAGGGGAAATGCTCTCTTTCCAGACGCAGGTTTGTGCTGTGAGGTAAAGGATGCCATTCTGGCTGTACACAACCATTTCTGCTCAGCTGTCCCTTCTTCCTTGAGGCAGGGTAAGTTTCTTAGGGAATGTAAAAGCATATGGATATAGTTTCCTAATGATTTAGCAATTAATCATATGGAAAACTATCAGATATAATTTCCCCCACAAGAAGAAGGGGGAAATAATCACTAAGCGCTGAATTTAACCTTATTTGATTCCACTGTAATAGCCTCAGATAACATTTTTACCTACAGTCAAGATAAGAATTTTGATGCAAGTCTTCTAAAGGCTTCCTTGAAGGAATGTTCTCAGATGAGAAAGGGAAAAACACATTTTGATTTAAGGAAACAGGTTCTCTATTAGCTTGTGTTTACACAACCCCAAAAATAGACATTCAGATCAAAACAGCGTCTGAACTTTCACTTAAATAAGCTGCAAAAGCTTTTCATAAGCAAGCGCTGGAACTGAAAAGCATCAATCATTTTTGCAGTGTTAAGGTAATTTTTTGGGTTGAAATGCAATAAAAATCTCTTACACTACCGAGAAATATTTTCAATATAGATATAAGATTAAAATGGTAAAATATGGGGATAAGTTTGAGTCCTGACTATACACATGCAACCTTGCTGGAGATTGCGCAGATGCAAATCAGCTAAATTTTACCTTCACATTTTTCAAATAATATTTCTGCCATATTTTGGAATTCAAAAAATATGTTGCTGTGTGTGGGATATACTCTGCATTCAACATAAATGCAGTCAAAAGTGAGAAACAAAATCAATTACTTTGATGATCAAAGACTGTACACACTGTTCCTGTAAATTCTGTGTCAGCACAATTATAACCATAAATCCTACCTTCCAAAAGGGGAAATACAGAAGAAGGTGGGTGTTTGCCCCATCAAATTAGACACCTGGACAACCTAAAAGCCCAGTGGGGTGATGAGCAGTGCAGATGTTGGCTCAGTTGCCTTACAGACAGAGCAGGAGCACACACACATCTGTGGGGGTGGGGGGTACCTGGACCTCAGGGGTCCCCATTGCAGGGGCACTTCTCCTGTAGCCAGAGTTCATCTCCAGCTCCACCTGACCGAGGGGGGCTCTCAGGTTGTGGGACCCCTCTTAAGGTGAGCTAAGAGTGCACATCTCACACGGAGCCCTCACACCCAGGAACTGAACACAGGCAGCAGCTCCATTAGAGGCTCTCAGAAGGCTTTATGTTGGGCTGTAAAAGCCACAAGTTAGCCCTGAAAACAACACCATAACTAGCACACATTGTTCACACACAACAGCTGCTTCTGGGACCTCAACAACTCATTTGTTATGCTGCACCTTTTAGGAGAACAATTAAAAACTTATGTCGACTTACAATGAAAAGCACATTTCAGTATCTGCCAGCTTTATTTGTCTTTTCATAATATTCCTCTTACTACAACAATTTTGATGCTACTCAGGAGATTTCCAATTTGCTTCCCATCTTATTTAGCATTTGCACTTTGGTGGAACCTAAAAGTCATAGTCAGGATTAGGCCCCATTCCATGAAACACCACATGTGCTAATCCTTTTTTTAAAGCCAGTTATTACTCAGTCTCTGTGGGAGGCAGCCCTTGGCAGGCTTTTCAAGGACAAAGTACTTCCAACACGGAATTTAGAACTGTAACATTGCTGTTTCTTTTTTACATTGTAAGAATTACATGTCATTATCACACACTCTGCATAAATTCAATATGCATTCAGCCTTCATAAAACACTTTCCTTTTTTTGCACCGATTACAGATTTACACCATGAGCCAATTCTGACCAGGTTCACCTGACACCAGTGTAAACATCTGTGCCTGTTGAATTTGCCTGTCACCAAACACAGGCAATTAAAGTCGACAATAATTTAAGGAGGACAATGCCTGTTCCGTTTCTGAGCCCAGGTGTAATGTGAATAGGGCAAGAACTCCCTTCTGACTGAACACAAATCCCAAGGGAAGGCTGTAAGTGCTGCAGCACGAGTGGTTAACATGGCAGCAGTTGTGCAGAACAACGTGCAGGACTGTCATACGGAGGTGCACCATAAAGAAATCGTGGGCAGCTTTCATTTTGCATTTCCGAGCACATCCTGTTTACCAAGAAACATGCTTGGTTTTGCTTTTCCTGAATTATCTCCTTTCTAGTCACAGCTCAGGAGAAAATATCAGAACGTCACACTGAGCGGTACAAAGCCAACTGGAATTTTTAGTAGGAGGACAAATAGCAGCATCCACTAGGGAGGAAGCTGAGCACAGAAAAATCACATTTACCAAAGCTTACAGTCAAGGCATGCCAATGAACACAGTCGTTCTACAACAGCACAAATATTACTCCATTTGACCAAACTACTTGCTTAAAGATGTAGATCTGATTAAGCCATAACTCACTCAGCATTAAGAAAAAGTCTATCCTAAGTGTTACTTTTGTTGTACAATAACAGTCCCTCTCTGATGCCAGAGTCGTACTTATCCAGCTTAGAGCTTCTGATGCAACTCAGTGTTCCAAGGGAACCCAGGTTTATGGTATCACAAATGTTCTTACACATAAAAATGTATTTAATATTGCTATAAAAATCTACTCAGTAACTCTTAGGTTTCCCAGAGAGGGTGGTCTCTTTACTATTTATTGTGAAAGAAAAAGAAGTAGGATACATTCTCAACAAAATCTTCTGGGAGTTTGTATAATTTTTTAGTGGGACAGATTTGCAAAGATAAAAAACATTATGAGACTAAGCAAGTGTCCATAAAGTTCTGTCTGCTAAACTATTGTTATAATTATCACTTGCTTTGGTCATACCACTTAAAATTCTTCATCTTCCTTCTCTCTTACTCTACATCTCAGAGTGTGAGCTAACACTAACTTCCCCCCAGAGCCAAAGAAACTGGGAGTACATATTTAGCAGTAAAAGGACTCAAAGCTAATATCCTTAAAAACTTTTTGAGTAGGTCGAGAAAACTGGTTTAGGCACTCTTTGAGTGCTTTCAAATTTCTGTACCAGTCCCTTGTCTTTCAAAGGCAATGGATTCTTTGCTATTGTTATTTGTGTAAGTCACATACATCCTGCTCCACGCTGCCCATGCTGCAAACAACTGTGCCACCCCAGGAGAACTTTATTTCAACAACTACTTGACTGAGCCAGTGGAATGAATAGCCAAAGGGACAAGAGAGAACCATTTCACATAAACTCTTAACAACAGAAAAGTAATATTCAAGCAGTTGTACGAACTGTTAGTAAATTTTACATGGCTGGAAAATTCCACAAGATTTACAGCCCTTCCTTTAAGAGAATGGGCATAACTCCTTTACAGCCTCATGCCCTGTGACCCTTCCAAAATTCATGCCACTAGTAACGCCTATCCTGAGATGTGTTTAATAACATCACATATGTGCAAACATTCATAGAGAACACACAAAGCTAAATCTACCTTTACACCTCACAAAGGGCCCAAATCACAACCTGGGATATCCAATGCACAGAAGCAGATTTCTGCTCCCATTTTGTTTTAGCACAGTCTCCCTTCTCCCACCTCGTGTGTAGGGCTGGATGGCCTCCTGCTGTCTGCCTGCATTCCCTTGCTGCTCAGTGCTGTGCCTCAGTCTGCTCCCATTTGTTAGGATTCCCTTTGGTGCTTTGGAGCTTGCAAGCTACAGCAACAGCCTGGGGAAACACTTACTAGCATCTGAAAAAAATCTCCCTTTTGGGAAGGATTTCTCAGCTCCATCAGAGAGGAATCCCTCCTGCTAACAGGTGTTCTTGATGGAGCACAGAAAGCTCAATTTTTCCTGGCTGTGAACTGCAATCAACCTGACAATTATGTGTTTGCTCATGTCCTTGATAAAAGCTCATTTAGCCACAACATTAAGCTGGTTTTTAACTGCTGCCTTTTTACATGTATTTTTTAATTACACATTAAATTACACTTACCCTTTCCCCCCAACAAAATTCATGCAACAACCAGGTTTCAGAGCTCTTGGTAAGTTTGACAGATTTGTAAAAATAACAGTTGGCAGAAGGGACCTACTTGTTATCTGCTACACCCAGTGAAGGTTACCGAGTCTGGATAGGGTTTTGTAGTGGCAGAGGTGATTATTATTCTACACTGCATGTATCTGCAGTACAGATATCTTCTGCAGGGAAACCACCTCAGGCACAGAACCGGGCACCACTGCCCTCCAACATCGGCAATATTCACCTGTGAGCAGGCACAGCCTTGGCAGCACATGTGCATCCCCAGGCTGCTCCTGTGGGTGCCACCCAGCCTGCCAGAGACAGCAACTACCCCTGCACAGGGCACAGCTCCAGCACGCTTCCCACAGGCTGCTCCCTGCCAGAACCAGCCAGGAAAGACATCCCTGTGCTTTTCTGGACACAGACATTATTATTATAAGAAATGCTACTGGTGGATGTTACTGGACATTTGGGGGATGTTTTGCAGGCCTCACGAATTGTCCAGGTTTCAGCTGGGATAGAATTAATTTTCTTCTCAGTGTGTGCTCAGTGTATAAGCTGAGGGAGGAATTACCCAGAAGGGGCGGATTGCTGTTCAGGGATGGGTTGGGCATCAGTCAGCAGGCAGTGAGCAATTGTATTGTGCATCACTTGTTTGTTAGTTGCTTTTTTTTCCTTAGGTTTTAGTATTTTTTTTACTATTATTATTACTATTACTAGCAGTATATATTATATATTATTATTATCATTATCATCATCATAATTAGTATTAATTTGTTTTCAATCACTAAATTAAGTTAATGCTCTTTTCTCAACCCACAAGCGGGTTTTTTCCCTTCCCTGATTCCCCTCCCCATCCCAGGGCCAGGGGGGTGTGTCTGAGTGAGCAGCTGTGTGGTACTTAGTTGCCTGCCAGGGTTAAACCACAACAGTCCTTTTTGGCACCCAGTGTAGGGCTCAAAGGTGTGATAGAACAGCAGATCTGACCAGAGCACGTTAGAACCGATTTGTTCTAAGCATCCACTGCATTAGTTTAATAGTTGCTGGTCCCAGTGTTGATTTATTTGCTCTCCGAGTTGCTGCTCTCAGGGTTGTGTTCTGTTGTTCCTCCCTTGCAGCCCGTGTTCCCCGAGGTGATATTTATCGTCCTTGGGGCCTGTGTAAGGTTATCATTCTGTTGTACTTTGTAGCACTGGCTCTCGATGCGATAGAATCGCTGGTCGTGACAGTAACCCGGTACGTGCACTGAGCACTGCCGTCCCCTCTGGATTTCGGGAGCCATCTATTGGGAACTATCAGTTATTACACACAGAGCCAGCCTATGGGGGAGAGAGACTCTTCCTACACCTTCCTCCCTGGCTGCTTTTCGAAATCTTTATTCTCCTGCAGGCTGTAGCAGTAGCACTTGAGAACTTTCAAGATTTTGAATATCCTTTGAATACCCCTGAAACCAATCTGGTCCTTTTGCCTAGGAACCAGCATGTTGCTGAATATGGTTTAGGTCTGGGCTGCTGCCACCATCTCTTTCTTCCTCTTCCCCGTTTCTGAAGCACCTGTGTCTTCCCTCCTGGGACTCCTCCTTCAGCTGTCCTTTGCTTCTGAGCTGTCTTTGTTGTCTCTTACTAAATAATGAGAACCTGCAATCACCTCCTCTTTCTTTCTGCCCTCCTGCCATTCCTCGTTTTACTGTCATCTAAAACTTTAGAGGAGGAAGCACTCGAATGACTCCCTGGCAGTGCCACATAAAATTTATTCAGAGTAGGCAGAAAAGTGCATAAAGTGCACTGTAGAGATGCACATGGTAGAAACCATTCCTAGGATGCTAAACCATTATTTAAGCAAAACAGATAGTTCTTGCAGCTCCTTTACCATTGGGATCTTACAGTAAGTAAAGAGTTTTGGAAAGGAAGCATTATAAAACCTTCTATGTTTGTGTTAATTGCTGGACTTGAAAGGAAATAAATGTTATAAATGTTATAAAATGTTATAAATGTTATAAAATAATACCCCAAGTCCCAGAGCTCATATGCAAACATCACTCAGTGCTGAGGGTTGTATTGTTCAAATCTGTAAGTTCGCTATTCTTGCTGCCTCTCTTGCTGTACTAGCAAATCCTAAGTGTTCATCAGGAAATTATGGAATCTTATGGCTGGAGAAAAAAGCCAGGGCCATGAAGTACTGATGTTTTCCCAGTGAATCCTATATATTTACACTGCTCCTCAAACACAGCTGAGCACTAAGAGCATACAGGCAGTGCTACTTTAGGGAACCTCTGCCAAACACCGTGGTAAAGCCCTGAACTCCTGCTACTTGCAACAGATGAATCTGAATCAGAACATTTCCTCCAAGATCTAATAAAGCTCATATGCCAAGAATGGACACAAAAAAAGGCAGTAACCAGTGTCATCTCACAAGTTACATCCAACAAAAACATTACAGCAGGTCCCTAAGCCTATGTTCTGTCACCTCAGTCCAATGGGAGCATCACCCCACCACAGTTATTCACCACATACTATAGTCAAGCATCAGTTAGCACTCTGCCTTGGCCTATTGACTCAGAAAGTCAAGGGATATAAAACTTCTCGTCCTCAGTGCTCCCAAAAGAACCCTTCAGTTCTTGTTTATGAACTGGCTTTAAACAATGCAGAAGTTTTATTGTCATAAATAAGTTTTACTGTCGTTTTTACTTGGCTGAAGTCTGGCAATCCACAGGCTGCATTATAATTATGCGGAAGTAGGGGGTTAAAAACTACAGTTCGGGGGTAAAGACACTGCAGGTGTGCAGTTTAATGAGTTCTTAATTGAGTAGTGGGAGAGCATAAAAAGGAAGTGCAGAGGGTGATTACAGGGCTCTTTCAGCAAAGGGAGCAGTGCAAGCACTGAACTCTATAATCAAGAATAAAGAAAAACTAGTACACCTCTAATTTTCTCTGTACTACAGCCTTTGTTATACACATGCTCAGAATGCAAGATTAGAACCTGTACCATCGAGTTAACTGACAAAATTAACCTTTTCTGAGATGTACTTGTCTTAAGGTGATTGCAAAAAATTAGCAAGGACATAAAAAAATAACTTAGATCTGAAAAATACATTGCCTGCACTCCTGTTTGCAAATCAGTCAGATTCCTCTCTGGCTTCTGCTATTGAATAGACTTCACAGGATAAAACTGTAGAGGGAATGACAAGGAGACACCACATGGAAGGGAAAAGACAACTACTTGGGTTTAATATGATCTTGCTCCTCTCTCCAAGAAACAAGCATCACAAAACCCCCAAAAGCCCTTCTGCCTGCTCAGGGAAGCCATCTACCAAGTGCCAGTGCAGCAGTGTCATTGCTTAGGTGGGCACTGCAGCAAAGCTCTCACACACCTCAGTGGGAACTCTCAGGATGTGTAAATATCTTAGGGAAACACAGTTTTATATGGGCCATGCATTTTAGAAATGCTCAGGAGATATTATATACTGTACCCACCTGCAATCATGGGCAGCTGAGATGTCGTGGACATCGACTTTGCTACCACACAGAAATCTGGGAAGAGATCAGAGCAGCTTCCACCTTCAGGTGGGCAGAAGAGTCACTGAAAACCCAGTGCAGTATCATTTACCACAACTCTAGACTTTTTTCTCAAAAAAAAAAAAAAGGTGACTAAAGAATGAAAAGTGAAATCAGGCATCTTCCCTAATAGTTCACTGTAATTCAAGTGTTACCTTAAATGTCTTTTTTTTCCCCCTTCAAATTTAGTATTTAGAACTACGAAATTCCTGTAGAAAACACAATCTGTCTTAACTTCTGAGGAAATAATAAATTTTTATATAGAGAGGCTTCTTTACTATCACCTCAGTGTTATGAGAAAACTCTTCTATTTGTATAGCTACACGAAGCTCTTGTGATCATTTTGTACACCACATGGGCTTTTTTTTTTTAGATCTAAGGATTTTTCAAATTCTTTTCCATCAGGCTTTGAGGCTTCAGAGTGTTGTTGTTGTCACAAAGCCACGGCAGCCTTGAATTCACCAAGATGCTGCAGTTATTGATTTTTTTCCCCACTATTATGGTCGCTGTTTCCAGATCAGCTTCTGACTCTGGGAGGTGACAGAAGGAAGAAGGATGATAAGACTAATAACTACTGAGGCCCTTTGGAACCATTATCATTTTCTACTGCAATTTCCCTTATAACTTACAGTACAGAATACCATCCATTAATTCCTGCATCAGGCTTATAATTCCAGTCTCATTGCAAGAATCCAGTGTGTTCCCTCCAAGAACCAGAGAACACAGCTGTTTAATGGCATGAAGCCCTATGTAGAGCCCACTTATATCAAACTAGAGTCTCTCAGAACACTAATGGAGTTTGCTTAGAGGCAATAAATTAGGAGGCAACTTCAGCTCTAATCAGACAGACCTAGAGAAGTTCATGTAAATGCACTCACCAAGCTCCCTTTGGCCATCCCTAAAAGCTGGGAGCAGGGATGGCCATGCTGCCAGCACTTTACAGGTGAGTAACTCCTTAGTAGCTGTGTAACATGCAGGCAAAAAACATACTAAAACTCAGTGGCACAAGGCACGGAGCTAGAAAGACACCTCATCCAAGTGTTGTCTTTGAGCTGCTTTACATTACTGCACACAGAACCCAGATGCAAATAAAGAATTTGCTTAACATAAGCAGTAAGTGCTATGCTGTAGTCACCAAAGCATAAAGGTTAACTGGAAGTCAACAGATTCATTTAGGAAGAAAGGGATTGTTTGTTTCTAATAATTTAGGTTTGGTAGCTGCCAACTGGCCTGGCATTACTCAAATGCCAAGTCTTTAGCAGCTCTTATTTCTCCTTTTTCCTATGCTACTGCACACTCAACTAAGTAATTCTAATCCACAATCCTGCAAGTTCACTTATCTACATCTCCAAGCACAAACATTTAAACAAAGGTTTTACTCTGATGTTGGAGAACCGGGTGCAGGAGTCCCTTCCATGTTATATACAAGCAAACAAGCACTTTAGTCCAAGAGGTGCCCGTTTTTATCAGCTTCTGAAATACCTCCAGTTTGTGAACCTTAGTACTTCTTTTAATTCTTAAATCTATTATCTACCATCATTAGTTATTATTTTGTGTGTGAAGCAACATGTATTCTTTCAAAGTAATTTGCTGATGGTAAAATCTACAATCTGTGGCATTAAATGGAAATGTTAAGCTGTGTATCTCAAAGGATCTTGTCACCCATGTCAGGATTATATTTAAACACTACAGACTAACTCTCAGATCACAGATCAGTGAAGTTGTTATAAATCCTACCAGATATATGCAAGAAAAGACAACTCATAGTAACTTTTCAGGAGGTGAAAGAAATGCAGGAGGGCATTTAGTGTTAATTGTGCTTGCTGATTTTTTCTCGATACTTCACAATTGTTTGAACTTCAGGTCTAGCAAGTGATTCTCACATCCTGGCGATATTGATGCAACTACCTTCCAAAATCACCAGCTGACAAAATTTCTAAGATCGTGCCTGCCAGAAGTTATTTTTGTAAGTGAACTTTGCTTCTTCATTTCTTATCCCATCTCTGAAGCTTTAGTAAACAAGACCTAAAAGACTAATAGTGCACCCAGTCTCTTTCAGCTACGGTTTTATAATTCATTATTAAATCAATATGAAGAGCTGAATTTTTTTTCTTACATCCAATTAATAGATTGTAAACTCCAGGTTCGTGGAGTTCTGGTCTGAAAGAAAAAAAAAATCTGATATATATGGTTTATGGAACACTAAATATATGGTAAAATTCATCCTGCCCTTTCTTCCAGCTAAGTAAACACCCTCAACCTGAGTATCTCCGAATCCAGGACTTCCTGCCAACTTTCCATATCAGTAATGCATTGATTCCAAAATGCATTGTTGACAGTTGCTGAAATTATGTTAGGCTGGAAACCTGCAACGTTTAAAGACTTCAAATGAGACACATTCACAGAAAACAGTGTGAAACAACAACAGTTTTAGTGTTTTGACATGTTAAATAGTCTAAGGCCAAGGAAGGTTTAGGGGAATAAAGAACAACTCTAATTACAGGTAACTGGCCAAGGTCATGGATGGACCAGCTGGATTCCATCCAGATTAGACATTTGGGATCCACGTTGACGACTAACAGAAACAAGTTGCCATAAGGTGACCTGTTCTTACAGTTCCTACACAAACAAACCCAAACGAGCACCAAAACACAGAGATGAGCCCTTAACCATAAAACAAAGGAGAGCTGTACACATGCAAGACCATACAAATATCTAACTGAAATTAGAAGAAGATATTAGAAGTTAGTCTAACTGCAAGTTTACCCTCAAAATAAAACACTGAATTTAAACAGAACAAAACCACTGATGTGCTGCATTTAAAAGAATCTATCTGCAGAAATTGCAGTGTGTTTAGTTATAAAACTGTCTTTTTAAAAATTCAACAAATATAATCTTTACCATGACAACAGCAAGGTATTTGGAAAATGAGTTATTACCCAATGAATAAATCACTACTTTGGAGTAGTATTTACACAATCTCATCACAGACTGGTGCAAGAAAACACAGCATGCAGTAAATCCAGCCAGAGTCACAGAGGCGTTGAAATGTCTGTTAAATATATAGAAATATGCCTCCTACTGTACTTCCAAACCCATGCTAATGTTTTTTCTTAAGAGATCATATTTAGGGTTTTCTAAACTTGGTCAGGCCCAGGCAGCTACTTCATACCCACATACAGGGACAGGAACACCTACCCATAGCCACTAACACGGACCTACACGGTCTTGGCCCTCTTAGCCAACAGACCACCAGAGGGGCCAGACAATCAAATTGCTCTCTCTGACAAGATTATATCTTCAATAAGTTAGTTTAAAATAATTCCTCTAAATGTAGCATGTTTAAGAAATAAAATTTATAAGCAGGTTTTAAGGTCCATTTTCTTATACTATCTTGCTTTCTCTGGTGGCATAACTTGATGGTAAAAAGAATAATTCTACATAATGCATCAGGTTTTAGAGAGCATCTTCTCATTTTTGCCCTAGGACATTATCATTGCCTATTTCATTACATCATGTCAATGTAGTTTTTGTGGCAATGCCTGATGTGGGACAGCATTTATCCAGTAAAATTACAAACAAAGCCCCTTACGCGCAATTTAATTCCAGTAAAGCTATATGATCTCCTCTGATACTGGAAAACAGAGACACTTTTGGTTTTGGTTTTGTTTCAGTTTATTGTCTCACTATGTACAGACATATCTCAAGGGAAAGAGAGGGCAATATCGAGAGATATACACAAGAGGCAAATTTCTATCCTTCCACTCCTACAACAGGCTATACAGGAGTTGTGCAGAAATTAAAGCAAATGTGAAATGATGTCTTGCAACTTATTTTGAAAAGCCAACCTGTACCAGAGATCCCCATGGATATTTTTATAAAGAGATTGGTTTAAAAGGAGATGATCAATGGCAATATTATAACTCATCTACATAATGCTACAATGACTACAGTTGCCCACATTTCCATAAGTCAAACTAATTCAACTGGGTGAATCTATTAAAAAGAAAAAAACTGCTAGTGCCAATTTTTCCATATGAACTCCAGTTTATAAAAAGGCTACTTTACCTGTAGCTTTGTGCAGTTACAGAACAATTTTTCCATTTATTTTAATCAGGCATGTTAATTAATTTTAGCCTTAGAAAGTGCTGTCGCTTAAAATTTCGTCTCACTGGGTTATATATCTATTTTTTCAGTATCCCATTCTCATGAGAAAAAATTGACAAAATCCACAAAAATGTTGGAATGATAAAGGTTGTCAGGGTAACAAATTATGCACACAGGCAAAAGGGTAAAATATAATTATGCAGATGGCAAAATAAAGAAGGTAATTTACAACTGATGCAGAAAATTACTGGCACAATAAGCATATCCCATAAATCAGTTAGTTAACAACCTAATTTATAACTTTCTGAAAAACTGCAAAGATAAAATAGAGACCTAGAAAGGAGTTTTAGTGCTTCATGTCTTTTCTTTCAGTAATGCACCTACTAAGTACAACATTAATAGACCAGAAGATGATTAAGTAATTGTTGCCACATGATTACCCCACTCCCCTCTGCACTAATGAGCAATTACTTCTTGTGGTGATTGATTCTTTCTTTTCGACAAGGAAAATAGGAACATTTTTGCCACACAGGAATGGCAGAAGCTCATAGGTCTGAGATTACCAGCTGAAAAGCTATTCATTTTTACAAACATCAACAAACACTCCTCAGGCCAGAATGACTGAGGCCCTTTCGTGCCTTCTCACAAATCCACTGGAAAGCACCATAGAAACTGAGACCTGACTTCTCCCTGCAAACCAACAGGCACATCTGAGTATGCCTCTTTGAAAAGCTACACAAAAGCAACTATTTTAATAATGAGATACTTTGAGGGATTAAAAAAAAAAAAAAAAAAAAAAAAAATTGGTCACTTGGAATAAGCAAGGTCATGGTGGTTTCTGAGCCCCTAACTTTTCAAATTGCTGCAGCACAACATAAAAATTAACATCTCTCCAAGTCCTACTGATTTAATGAGTGTTTCGTCACAGATCTAAATGTTTTCCTGTGTTGAAGGGGAAAGGGATAAGACAAGGATGATTTTGTGAATAAAATTACACAACGAGATGTGACACACATTTGAGGAAAAGGAGGTGCTAAAGGTGCTAAATTCAAAAACAAATGTCAGAACACGTGGCACACACAAAGACAACTACATGACAGCAAGGTGTTCGGGAAAGATTTTAAACTTCCAAGGAAAAAAGTGATCATCTGTGTGGCATAGTGATAATACAAAACAGCGGGTTGGCATAATGCAGCAGGAGGTTTCTTAGGCAAACCCCATCCTCCTGTTGGCACAGGTCAGGACTCTGAACTGCACCCATGTGATGAGGGTGGTACAGCTGCAGCATTTGCTGTGAGGAGGGAAGGAGCAGCAGCCTTCAGAGTCTGTATTAAGGTTTCGGAAACAGTCTTGGCAGAAATGAATTATAGGTGGCTGTAAGGTCATCTCATTTGTGACATTAAGTCATTAGACTGATTATGTGTCCATCTGCTCTGCTTTGCAAATTGGCCTTCTGTGTTCATTAGCAATCATAAACCCGGATATATTATGACACAGGCCAGGAAATACATGTACAAACAGTCATGAGCACGGCCCCGAGAGCATTACAGCTCCTCAGTGTCATAAACACTAACGACTTTGAAGCATGCAATTAGCCTGCTGCAAGTAAGCACCTTTAGAGCAAACAGAGTACAAGACCTACATCAAGAAAAAAGGAATTTTCACTGTAAATATGCCCACAACCAAGGGGACTTGAGCCTACCAAAACAGGGTTGTCAGTGAAGAGAGAGCTCAGTGTAGTAACCATTCATTACCATCGTCACCTTGGCATCACTCTCCTCCTGCACAGTGGATTTCATTAAAGACAGAGGTACCAGTCAGTTGGCTCTGCTTCTCCTTCCATCCACAGGGCTTAACTGTGCTTTTCTGTGGGCTGTAAAATGTAGTAATACAAAAACCTTACAAAGCGTGCTCTGCCCCTGCCCTGACACTGAGGCCCTGTGCTGCAGAGCCTGCTCTCACCCCCAAACCATGCCCTGCTCACCCTCACCTTTGTTTATGCAGATACAAAAGTGCTGTGACACGTTGGCAGCAGGTCAGGGAGCCAAGTCCTTTCCTGGTTCCATTACAGGGATGAGCCTGGTGCAGGTGCTTAAGCTGACAATGAACATGGTGTTCAAATAGCTAAAACCCAAAAAGAGAACTCCTCCCACAGCCATTTTATGGTCTGTACATTATGACAGCTAACAGTTGAATTATTTACAGAGTGAGCACTTGTACTGTAACAGTATTTTTTTTTAGCTATGTATTCATGTCAAGGGAAGCAAAAATAGTACAGTTCTAATGGGTACATTTCTATTCACCCATCCCATGTTTTTCCCATTCTACCCTAAGGCTATCATTACATACGGCAACGAAGGAAATTAAAATGATTCCTGTTGCCTCTCTTCTTTATTAATCTTTAATGATTTTTAATTTGAATGCTTTAATCCATCCTTTCATAAAAAGGGTAAAGCAGTAATTCTCAAAAAGCCTTTTGCCGTTTTTTTTTTTTCAGTCATCCCTTTTTACAACAAATTTCCAAAAACCCCATGGGAATTTCATTTCTGGTACGTACTTTCCTGTTTTATCAGCATTCAGAGAACGATCTGAGTGCATGAACCTGCTCCCATCACCAGCACATGGAGTGATTCAGTACAGCACATATGCATGTTTCTCTATAAGCAAATAATTATGTTGTTTCTTGTTCAACAAAGCATTAAAGCAAAAGCTGTTTACTGTAAGCTGTGCTCACTGCCAGGAGTAATCTCTTTCTTATTTAAATGAGACTAATAAAGGTAGAAAACGTTCCGCCTAGGAGTGGTTTAGGAGGAGAACTCAAGCTTGAGGAGCTTTTCTTTGCAGCAAGCCGAAAGAAAAGGGGAGGTAGACGTGAAGTTTGGAAGTCCATCCTCTGCAGGCGGCTCAGGAGAGGGCAGAAGAGCCTGGGAGCTAAGCCCAGGATGAATTAACCCTTCAACCCAGAAACCACTGCTTGCTGAGGTCACTGCTGGTGCCAGAAGCAAAGCCTTCCACGGTCTCCCTCGAAAGTTGCTGTCACAATTCCAGCATAAAAATTCACAATTCCACCTGCCACCCCCTGTCCTTTACTCAGGCCTGTCACATTGTGCCTTCACACCCTGGTCTTTGGGGTCAGCACAAGCATCTGTCTTGGTCACTTCAGAGCCAGGTGGAAAGCAAGCAAACAATTGATAAAATAAACCACTCCCCACCAGCCCTGCTTAGGAGCTGAGGTAGTTCTGAACATTTCACCAGTCTTCATTAAATACCCTGCCCTGAAATCTCCCTAGTGCCACCCAGGTGTGAACTAAAGTTAGAGTGGCACATACACCTCAAACCACGCTTCTCCTGGAAGGAGAGATATTTGGGTGACATCACAGAACATTAGACCATAAGGACCATTATCTGTGTCTAGTATTCCATGTACTCTGCACTTCCTCATGGCACTTAGCGCAACACAGTTAACCAGTCTTTTGGAATTATATTTTTATTATGTCGAAAATTTTGCATCAAAGACAAAAGTTTGGAAGACCTCCTCCAGCCACAAATGAGAAAACTGCCCTTTGCCCAGATAGAGGGGCTGTGAAGTGTGGAAGGCAGGTCTTTCTGAGTCCAGACCAGAGGGGGCAGGGGGAGGACACACCATCTTCCACCTTCAAAGGAGAAGGTAACAGAGGCTGTTTTTAACAGGCAGGTTGACTGCCACCAGAAATACCTGTCAGGAAATTTATTTACAAAATTCAAATATTCTGATTCATCCATCTTTCCCACTGGAACTGTTTCATTATGTATAAATACCCACATAGTTGTTCATACACATATCTTCTGCAGACAAAAAGAAAAGTGGCCTGAAGCCTGGGTCTGTTTTTGAAGTAGAGGAAAGCAGAGCCCAGTCTGCACTCCAAGGAACAGCAGGATTTTGACCCTGGTACTTTACCTCCCCACAGGCCACTCTGTAAACTGGGCTGCTGAGCTATCCCAGGATTGGCTTAGGTTACTTCTTTGAACAGAACAGCTGTGAAAAGCACCAAGTTCAATTAACTAGCTCTCGTTTCATTTATCTATCTTGAACAGAAAAATATCATTAAAAACCCTGACCCAATTATTTCATACATAAAAGGAGCCTTTGTAGCAGGTGTAATATTCCTAAGAGGTGGTTAATGAGAAATATACATCAGAGCTTAACTGGAATGAGGCTTTGATGTTGGCTGGCTTACCTGTTGTGACACTAAAGAAAAAAGATCACAAGGGAGAGAGTGAGCCCCCATTGCATCTCTGCTGGGGGACGCTACAGTGGGGTAAGCCACGGGCTCCCAGGCTGTTCTTCAACTCCAACCCCACAGCAACCCCCACCAGGACACCTACAACCCACACAGGCCAGGTCACACAGTCCTTAAGACAAACTAAGCAACATTCCCAGCTGAGGTGGAAATATGTTTTAAAAACCCAGTGTATGAAAAACAGGTTTTTAGTTTCTCCAGCACGCTGAACTTTACTGAACCAAGAAGATGTAAATCAATGTCTAAGAAATGTAGCATTCAGAAGAGTTGCTTTGATCAGACAGTCTTTAAAAATGCACAGTGACAGAGGGGGATGTGTGTGAAGGCCATTTGATCAGGACAAGCACAGCACTATTGCACAAGATCACCATGGTTAAACAGAGATCCAAGGAAAGCTCCTCCTCTGCAAAAAGCAGAGGAAAGTTCTTTTTCCTTGGGCTTTCCAACTTGCTTAAACTTTTTTTTCCCCTCCTCACATCTTTCTATTTCTTGACTGGCATGGTGAGAGTTCCCCCTTCCACTTCAATTTATTGTAGCCACAGGAATGGGAGTAACTATAAATTCACATCTTTGTGCATATAGCACTAACCACAGCAGGATTCTCCTCTCCACAATAAAACCTTTCCAAATTCAAAATATAAAATGGCCACATGCTTGACATGCAACACTCTGGTAATGAGAAAAACAGATAAATGACCAAAAATTGTAACAGACAAGAAATTGTACCTCCCTTTCTTTCCATCTTTCATTTCGTACCACTTGAAAAAACCCTCCAAAACACAGCTTCCCATTGCTTTATCAGAATAACTGTTTTTCAAATGCAACAGCATCTGAAAGGCTAAAAGGGTTGTCTTATTACAGGCTTAAAAGTGATTTTCATACTTGAGTACATTACTACTGTTTAACAAGGGAACAAATGCACTTTCTGAGTGAATATCTAATTCCCTGTGTGACAGCAAGTGAAAATGAACCAAGCCACCAGCCCCCAGGAGACCTGGTAGGGCTGCCATGCTCCAAGTAAGTTCCTGGGCATTCCCCAGGAATTACCAGTACTGTGCCATGCCTTTATGCATCCACTGCAAAATGATTGAAATCTGTGCGTTATACCTATTTATACTTGAACTTGGCTTAAATTTAGCTGAGTTGAGGGGGGTTGTGCTTGCTAAAAAGATGAACAGAATATGTCTTTGAACCGTATTAACACTCTCAGGGCAGCTGAGATTCAAATCTTAAAACAACAACAAAAATTAACATGAAGGGGGGGAAAGGGACCGGAAGGGGAAAAAAAAGAGGAGGACAAGGAAAAGAAATGACCTTTGTGCTGCAGAGCATGATGAAAATCCTGCCATTGAAGTAGCAGCTTGAAACACCCACAACTCCACTACCAAAACCCAGCATAGGAACTGTACACAGAAGTGTCCCTCTAACATTGCACTGGGGCATTGTGGACAGTGGTATCCAACAAAAAGGGCTTGTGAAACATGTGTTTTGATTTTTCTTTGCAACAGGAATGTGCAGGAATCTGTTTTGCAATGCATTCAAATGATTCTTGCACAGAGGTCTCTTTCCTGTGGTGCAGCCTAAGGAATGGCTGTTCAAAACAGAGAATACCAGAGGTAAAATCTCCTTTTATGTTCACAGTATCCAGCAGTTTTGCAAACTTCCTACACAGTTCAATCCCAGTCCAGAACACCAGTGCTCTGCAGAAGCAGGGAACACCTATACTGGTTTAAGCTTTGATCCTCCTGCCAAATTTGCTAACAAGAGAGTTGACTGCTGCCTGACTGCTTTTATGGATGTTTGTGAACCCCACTGGTTTGTCCAACTTGAGCAACAAGGGAGATTTCCAAATGCACCTGTCAAGGCATCACAATGTTTTCACTGGAAAAGAATACACTTTCACCTCAGACTCCCACAGGCAACAGAGCTTTAACAGTATTCCAGCCCTGGCTACACCCGAGCCTAAAATCTGCATTAGGCGAGGGGGTAAGCGACAACGTGCTCTCCACACCAGCACAGAGGGAACCTCTTTAAGGCTGAAGGCCTGAAATGTTAATGCCCCTTTCATAAATAACAGAACTTTTTGATGCAGGTTATCGGCTGTTCTAAAATAACATAGAGGTGCAACTCAACCCCCTTTTTGAAAGACCAGGATCAAGATTACATACACAGCACCAGTTTAGTCCTCTAGCAAAGGTGATTTATGATATAGTTTTGACTGACAGAGCTGTGCCATCCCGATTCAAAGTCTACTTCATCCTTTACATAGATTAAACTGCATTCAACTAATGAGGACCTAATGAAGACCTAGTCAATTTTCTGTTTCCTTTTGCTTATCAATTCTGTACAATTTAAATCCTGCTCTAGAAGTCTGAGCTTCTTCTGAGTGCTTTTCAGGTTAGAATTAAAGACAACCATCGCAAATAATTTTTGCAGAAAGTACTCCTTAATGCAACTGCTTCAGTACAAAGTCATCTGGGTTAATTTGCGGCTGTTTAACATAAAGGTTCTTTAATTTGACTTAGGTGACTTTGCAATGAAGCGTAAAAGATCACTGCATGATCCATTCCACTAGGATGAGATGACACAGCCTTCAGCATATGGAAATTAAGAAGCTGATAAGGAAATGAGGGAAAAGAAGGCATTATCTGAAGTAGTGCAGCTGTTCCTAAACTGGACAAATACATTCCGTGCCAACTGCACTCAAGTTTTCTTTTCCAATTGCGCCTCAAATTTATTGTACCTTCATGGCAGCAGTCTCAAGAATCAGAAAATCATGGTTTGGGCTGGAAGAGGACCTTGAAGATCATCTGGTTCCAATACCCATCAGAATAATCTGGGGCACCTCCAGTCATTCCCCCATGTCTCCTTAGAATATCTATTATTTAAAAAAATCATATTTTTAAAGCAGGCCCTGGTTTGAGTCACGACTACAAGCGTCCAGAAAGTGAGAGTGGTTCAGCAAAAAGCTTATGAGAAAATTTGGGTGAAGTGACTGAACTCACTATTGTTGAGGAGCTCAGGGGAGAAGGCCAGGCAACGAGGCCTTTTCCTTGTGCAGCATCGAGCTGGCTGAGGGCTCACACCAGCCTTGTCCTGCACCTTCTCACTCCATATCCACCCTTCACATTCTGCAATAAAAAAGGTAAACACCCTATTTCAAAATTAAATTATTTCTTTAACACACATCCCTCCTTCCTCCATTAACTGGTCAGCGCTCTATAGGCCAAACAAACCACACATTGTTTGGAAGCTGTGGAAATTACTACAACCTTAAATACTATCCTGGAGCTTCCTCCTATTTTCCTGCTCCTTTCCATCTGCCTAAAAAAGCGAAAATGTAGTTTACACAAATGGTTTAGCTGCAGCATTTTCCAGATTTTTATGTGCTTGACTTCACAATGTCAAAGGTGGTTCTTTTCATGCATGCATTTTTTAGGTTGTGTCTGCTTACAATGATACATTTAAAACACTCATTGTTAGGATATTGCTGTTAAAACATTACCTATCTCCAAAAATCTACAAATTACAACTCATATTTTCAGGCCAACTCTTATAATAAAACAAAATACTATTTTATGAGGCACAATTAAAATTCACCACACTTGACAATTATGACAGCTCTACAATCACAATCTGATTACAGTGAAATACAGAAATATTGGCATGAAATACTGAGATCCAATATTTTTAATGATCTCTAATACCTCTATTTCAAACAGCTTTATATTGTTGTCTAGTAAAGTTTGCATTTCTGATTAAAAAGGAATTAATTTTGCAGTGCATCCCATATATTTGAAATTAGAAACCACACACTGAGCAGAAACAAAAGGTGATTCAGTGAGTGCAAGGGCCAAGGCTACTGCCACGCCACTGCTTCTGAGCTGCTTTTGAAATGAGGGTCCTGCAGCTTCATGGAGGTCCTGCAGGAGCTCCTGGAATACCAAAGCTGGTGCAGGAGGGCAGGAGGAGATGTGGATGAGTGCTCAGAGAAAGGGAGTTGGCAGCTACCATCTCGAAGAGTGAGCTGCATCGCTAATTATGGAATTACAGTTTTGGTCAGTAATTACAGGATGCAAATTTGTGCTTTTAAGATCATTTCCACTGCAAAGCCAGGAAGGCCCTTGCACTAGTACACCTTTCATCTGTTAATTGAGGTCATTCTGCTCCTGGACCTAATCTTCAGTGCACATGTTGAGTGGCATGATAACAGAGCTAAGTGAGGAGTACTGATGAGCTCAGTCAACAGGCAATTCTGTCCGAGTGTGTGGGATCCAGGCACAGACTCACTATAATTAGAGGATCAGAAACAGCCACAACAATGTGTGGATCATCCTGAAGTTATTTGTTTTGATGTCTAACACCCTGTTGAGGCACCAAGGCAGCTTCCTTATCACAGCAGTTTCCTGGTTCTGTGGAGTCAGGTGTGCACTCGCGGATAACACCCGCTTATGGGAGATGCACCTGAAGTACATGAATTTCTCTTCTACAACCTTATTCTATCACATAAAGTTCCCAAGTGAACCCTTCTACTGCAATGTATTTCCCCAAGGCCATTGATATAATTCTTTGAGGCTCTCCAAGTAAAATAAATTAATCCATTGAGGAGCAATTTAGTAAGCTAAGCATGAACATCACAGACGGACTTAAAATACATTTATGATTCCTATTGGAAAGAAATGGAGTTGTAATTGAAATTTTTTCATTCACTGTCTTGAGAGAGTGAGTTAACTCTATATGGACTCAAGCTCACACACTGAGCAACCATATATCCATTTGGAAACTTAGATTTCATCTTAAATGGGACTCTTTAATTCCAGACAAAACTTTCAGTGGAGATTTTATTGATTCACACACATAATCATCTCTCTAAATCTCTATAATCTACCTTGCTGCAAGGGAAGGTAGCACTCAAGAACAACACACACAGACCTGCTGCCAGGGCTGGGAAGGCAAACATGAAGACAGCATGATAACAAGCAAAGCTGAGAGAAATAACAAGCTGGTATTCAAAAATTTAAGGTAATTCGAGTACGTTTCCTACCCCTAAGGAAATATACTTCTATAAGTTCATTGCAACTTCCAATAAAGAAAGAATAACACGTGGTTTTAAGCAACAGGAGACTGAGCAGTTTAACAGAATGGCAATGTTTTAGGAGGGAAAACCCCTCCGTACATCTGAGACACTACCAGTCCATTCAGACTTGCCTGTTCAACAAAGAGTTATCCAGCAGTCCAGACATTTGTCTGAGGCAGTAATTTGCCTACCTACTCCAGGAGATCTGCAGGAATTCTTAAAGCTTTCTATGCACATCTTGGATCCTACCAGCCCTAGAAAGTATATTTATCACTTTTTCCATCCTGCTCTTCAGCTGCAACCTTGAACTTGCACAGGAACAAAGGAGTCTGTAAATACGAGCTCTGATGGCCCACCTGAACAGTGCATTTCAGCACCCACACATGGGGAGAGCAGGGCACCCAAAGCAGCACTGCAGGCAGGGAACTCCAAAGGGCAGAAGAACAGGTGCCAGCTCAGCACCCCTTTCTCTCCCAGGGAAGACCACTGGGACCACTCTGGGCTTGGCAGTGCCCCTGGTCACTGCATTAGACCATGAAGCCTGAAGCATGGTTAGAAATATATACAGAAAATAATATAGAAACATACAGAAAATATAATACATATGTTATATATATATATATATCATAATGTGTGTGTATGTATATACGTATATAAGTAAAAATTAGGGTCCGTGAACAAGCAAGAAAACAGTTTCTCGTGAGGAGAGACTAAAAGTTGGATGACAGGAGTGTTAGGGTGAGGAGGTATCCACTGGTATCCATGTGGAAAAGAGAGCATGAAATAAACAGTTTTCAGTGAGATGGCAAATGGAGAAATATTTATGATGTGCAATTTATCATGCAGAAAAGCCATCTCAGAGGGTGGGAGCATGAGAAGATCAAAAAGCACTGACTGAGCCTTAAGGGAGCAGAGTAGCACTGCAGAGTGGCTGCAGCTCCTTCTGTCATGCTGACACTTTACAAAGCTATTTTAAGAGCAGACGGCTCCTCACGCCACCCCATTCCCTGCAGTGTCTTGCTGAAGCAACTGGAGACGTACCCACATCACCCTCCTTTAAGCATCACCAGCCAGAAAAGCTGTGTCAGGTGAGCAACAGGCAGCAGCTCCTGCCTACAGTGATTTGTAACAAGCAGGACACAAACAGCCCTGGCACAGACTAAGACTCTTCATTAAAAGTCTTGTGGTTGGACTCAGGGAAGGGTTCCCATCTGTTCTCACACTACACTCATCAACTGTCACTAAGCCAGGGCACAGCGAATTTGCCTCACAGTGTCTGAATCAAAAGATTAAGTAGCAGGATTTATTTCAGGCATCCACGGGCCAGGCAGAGGAAGGATCCTTCGTGCTCCAAAGAAAGCCTTTTTCAAGATGTCAAGTGCCCGGTGGGAAATTTTCCTCAGTGTCCCTGCATGGGAAAGAAGTGTCAAGCACAGCCTCTCTTTCCTGGCTGAGTTTAGGAGCTCACACCGTGGTTTGAATTCCGCAGGTGGTAAAACAGGAGACAACTCCCCATGATGATCACTGTGCTTTGGCATCTGCTCCCAGGCTGATCTTTGTGGCCTGTCAAGGACTTTGCTGAGTGCAAACCCTGACACACACCAGCCTGGGGAAAGGAGCAGAGGTAACATCCTCAGCTCCCCGTCTTCTGCCTGGTGACAGCCAAAGGGGAAAGAGACGTTTGTGCAGACTTTGTAGAGGAAAGTCTTAATCCAAAATAAAGGTATCTCAAGGATAAGTGTGGGAGATTTGGGAATAGGAAAGTCATTTGTTCTTCACAGACAATTATTGGCTATGAATCATTTACAAGGAGGATAATGAGACACTGGAGAGTGTGATACCGAATTAAAAATTATAGTCCTGATCTTTATCCTTTTCCATTTTTCCCCATTATAAAATTGCATGGGATTTTCCTAGACAGTAGAAGCCCTTGCTGCTAATTAAATTGTCTTTAAACTTTTGGAGGTAAGACTAAAGCATTTGGAGAATTAACACACAGGAGGCAGGAAAATAGCAAGCCTCTACCAAGACACTGTTATTTCACTTTTTTGCAACTAACAAAAGCATTCCTACATGAAAAATACAGTTTCAGGATAACATTAATTTTTTAATGTGCATTTTTATGGGAAAGTAAGACCAAAATATCTTGTTTCGAATTGTTTGAATCAAATCAAATTGTTTCTGGTGAGTGGGATGTCAGGAAGAAATTTTGCTTTAAGTCAGCTCAGCCGTGAAGTGCTGCTTCTCACATGCTGCAGACTGGGACAGCCACATCCTCCTGTCACACCCACAGGATGGGCTCCTAGAGCTGACCAAAAACTTCACCCAGTACTTCTTCCCTTGGCTGCTGTCAGTCTGTGCCATGACAAGCAGTGAGAAGTTCACCCACACTGCTGCTACCAGAGCTGACAGCTTGGCTGAAGAAGCTCTAATTTAGCCATAAGCGAAGCCAAGGAAGTCAATACTTCAATTTTTCCCAAATCCGGTTTTTAAATATCTTAACTATTTGATAAGATTTAAGAAGAAAAAATGCTGAAATATCTCATTTTTCTACAGAATAGAAGTGCCAGGTGTTGCACAGCTCTGCACTTGGCTACCAGTGGTTTGAGTTACAAAATAGGGCATGGTTATCACCTCCATCCAAAGCCATCAGTACACCCTTGATCCAATATATTCATCTGCTACTTTTAATCTTGTTATTCTTCCTTGTTGCAATCCAGGATCTTCCAAAGTACTTACCTGTAAATATATTCTGAATGGTTAAAAAAAAAATCATTCCCTCCATTTTCCATACATTTTGAGCACTAGAGAGACAAATCTTTTCCAACTACTGCTTTTCTCTGACAGCAAGCAGGACAGCATGCAACTCAAACCATAAAATCTTCATTCTTCTCTAATAACTTTAAAAGAGATTAATAGAAATTTTTTTTATATTTTTTTTTAGTTTTAGTAAGACTCCTTGTACACTGAGGTTTAGCAAATGTGCAGTAAGTTTCAGCCCAGTGTGAATTTTTATAGCAAATTCAGAAAGTATGGGAAAACAAGCCTAAATGCTGACAGAGCCATAAATGTAATGGAAAGAACAGAACAGCTGTAATTTCTGATACAATCCTACCAATGTAGTTGGTAGATAAAGGTTGCAGTAAGAGTTTTACTTTTAATTTTCATTCACCTTTTCTGACTTAGACTTCTCAGGGGGGTCCTGTCACCTCGCTTTCATCAAGCAGACCTAGAAACACCTCTTTGCTCATGGAGTGCTATTAGCAACAGGGGACAAACCATCAGGAATTCTGTTCAGAAGCTGAAATCATGGGATGAGTCATTTCAGGGACAGCCTTGCACATGCTGAGACTAAATGAAAGAGTGAATTTATAAGAAGGTGAAAGAAATGTCAAATGAGAAAGATGCAGGAGGTTCTAGCTCAGAACATGCAGGATCTACCAACACAACCTCTGTAGTCTGGTCTGATCTCACCCTTAATTGCAGCGCTCTAAAGTTGGCTGAAACATCTGAAAATACCAGTTACTTTATCAACAGTCCTTTAACTGGTGCAGTTATTCTCCAAATAGCTCGTGGCTTGTGCTATTCTGATATGGTTTGAAGCTGGCTCCCTGCCAAGTCTCCAAACCTTACCACAAGAAGTGTGTGTCGTCCCCCCCCACCAAACTTCAGGGAGAAGAGGGAGAAAAAAAACAACCAAGAAAACCGAAATGAGAGAGAGACAGCTAAAGTAATATATATATATATATATATTTACACTTATGTTACAGTTATATACAACTGAAATATATATACAATTTCACAAGGGAACGGGAAGAGGGAAGGTAAAAGGAACAAAACCAAATATATATATATATATATATATATATATCCCAATTAGTAGCCCAGTATCTAGCAACTAAAAGAGTTAGCAAAGAAATATCTCACTACTCTCCTTGGGACAACCAAGAGTCACTCTGGAATGATCGCCGGCAACCTCTGCCTCCCAGGGTCGACAAGGCCCAACCAGGCCTCGCTCCCCAACACGACAGACTCAACAGCAGGGAACCTGCACCTCCAAGCCGCCGGAAGGAAAGAGAGCGAAGGCCTCTCCTCCTCTCTTCTTATAATCTGGCTTACGTAAAAATCGTAGGGAATACTGGGTAAATCTGGGCCCTTCCTTGGTCACAAACTGGTCACCAAGGAAGGCCTAGCCCAAACTACCACATATCCTTCCTTTGCTGCCACTCTTGGAAGCTGGAGATGAGGAGACACATCACTANTAGCAACTAAAAGAGTTAGCAAAGAAATATCTCACTACTCTCCTTGGGACAACCAAGAGTCGCTCTGGAACGATCGCCGGCAACCTCCGCCTCCCAGGGTCGAGAAGGCCTTACCAGGCCTCGCTCCCCAACACTCCAGACTCAACAGCAGGGAACCTGCACCTCCAAGCCGCCGGAAGGAAAGAGCGAAGGCCTCTCCTCCTTTCTCCTCATAGCCTGGCTTACGTAAAAATCGTAGGGAATACTGGGTAAATCTGGGCCCTTCCTTGGTCACAAACTGGTCACCAAGGAAGGCCTAGCCCAAACTACCACATATCCTTACTTTGCTGCCACTCTTGGAAGCTGGAGATGAGGAGACACATCACTACCTTTGCTAATGGCCAGCGCAGGGCAGTGTCTGCACCACGAGCTGGCAATGCCACCACCCTCCTACACTGCAACGCAGCAGGGGCTGTTCCTTTTCCATCCCCAGACTCACCAGACTCCCACCCAAGAAAGATAAGACCATCTGATCACTAATAGTGCCCAAAATACTTTGCAATATAAGCATCCTGCCACTGCAGCAGGCTGAGACCGGGGCTTTTTTCGGATAAAGAAGCAGAAATGAGACACATAACCAGCAGGCAATGGGCAGAGCCAAAAATGGAGGCCAGGTTTCTCAAGTGTGCTTTCTGTTAGGCTACAAGTGAAGGATTAACAACTTCATAATGCCAATTTTCTAAGCCAATGATGCCTTTTGTGGCTCTTAACCATCGGGGTCCTTATCAAGTAAACTGCATTTGTCATAGCTGTTCCAGTCATTCTTGCATTCGACTTTACAGCATGCTAGTACATTTCTGATAAAGCAAAAATATAATGCTCTTTGAAAGGCAGCAGTTAAGGAAAAATACAGTTTCCAGTTATACCCAGCTACTGTTATAAACCAATTCTGTCAGTGACAGTTCACTGCAGTTCCAGTTTTTCCATTGTTTTCTACTATATGCTGCAGCAAAAATGCCCATTATTGTCATTTTGATACAGCCACCAGGTTATCATCCAGCTAAGCAGAATTCCTTATTAATTACCCTCAATTACCTTTGCGGAATGAAAGACAGCTACTAGCAAGTGAACCCAAGTGTCAGCAGAGGGGTGAAATGGTACTTCCCAGAGGATGCAGCACAGCATCCCCTGCTCTCAGAGGGAGCTTGCAGCAAGATCCCCAAAGCCAAGAGGGTCCAAAACGCTGCTTTTCCTAGGCTGAAGGATTTCTTTTGCAACCTCCTGTGTTTCACAAACTTGTGTTCCAACACACAGCATTCATTTCACCAAGGAGCAGCAGGTCCTGGTGAGATATTTTACTTGGAAACAGTGAGTTTCATAATTTCTAAAATGCTTTTTACTTCCCCTGCCCAGAAAGTTGAGAAACTTTCTGGCAGTAGTCCAGCTATAAAGCAACGAGACAGTTTTATGCACATATATTTATATATTCATCCCAACTAAATTCTCTGTGTTTCACCAGTTTCTGTATGATGTTTGCTTCAAAAGCAGTAATTTCCTCTGCCTCTATCCACTTTCAATGCCTAGCAAGAGGAGATTAGGCATCACATCACTTTGCCCTAAGCACTGAGTGCTGGAGAAACTGCCAGTACAGACGGGCTACACCCAAAGACATCCCCACCCCACTCCCAGGCCATGGACACAGATGGAAATCAAAGCTGTTCCTGCACACCTGCACAAGACCCATCTGAGCTGAACCAGTTCCTACACCAACAGTGGGTGAGGGTGAAGTGAGGAATGAGTCAAGATCGACCTACATTTTTTCTTTTACTTAAGCTTTAAAAACAGAATTAGTCTCCTGTAACATTCCTCTGGCATTTCAAGTGCCTCGAGCTTCTCTCCCTTTTCTCTGCTTAACTTAGAAGTCACATTTGTCTTTTGCTGTATTTACACCAGACTTTAATGCAAATAAAATCAGCTTACCTACTGTGCAAGATGAATGCATGCCCTGTAAACAGAAATCTTTTGAGCTAGTTATTGAGGGAATTTTTGAGACCTTTCTTCATCTTCCTGTTCTTGACTCAGTCTTAAGGTGGCATTTAGAAGCACTGATTGTGACTTATAAGCACTGAATGGTATTTAGCTTGCAATTACACTCAAGGACTGATTTATGTATTTATTTATTTTTAACCTTGGAAACCTTTTCACTTTGATTGCTCCCTGTAGCTGAGTGCCTGCCTGGCCTGTTAACTCTGATCCTATGGCCAAGCTGTTTTCAGTTTCCACTTTCTAGTGCTGTCAGTACACATCCACCAGACAAAATGACTACACCTTTTTCTACTCCAAATCTTAGTTTTCAGCTGTCAGAACAGTCTATGCAAAGTCTCTGGAAAACATTTTGAACTTAAGGGCTTGAACTCTTCACTCCATGGCTTCTACTGCAGATTTCATGTCTATAATGAGATAATGATTATACCAGCTTCCCAAGGTCTAAGATTTCCAGAAATGGTCAAGTTTTGCTGCTAGGACAATTCTATATTCTTGTACTTGCTGTCTTGTTTTGGTATCTGTGAGGTAATTGAATGGAATCATTCATTTGGATTTCTTCACTTTGATGTAAACTTCTTGTCTGAAGATTTCTCGTTCCTGTTGCCTTGCTTCCTCTCT
Source organism: Lepidothrix coronata (assembly GCF_001604755.1). NCBI lineage: Eukaryota > Metazoa > Chordata > Aves > Passeriformes > Pipridae > Lepidothrix > Lepidothrix coronata. Next base: position 3,752,278 of record NW_016690304.1, read on the forward strand.
GCCTCCTGAGAGGATTCCTAAGTGATGCAAAATTGCAGGCTTGTCTCTCCTTACACCACTTTCAGTTTATTTCTCCCATCAAAGTGACACCACTGCAGATTGTGCAAAGCACAAATACCAAATTTAATTGAAAGCAACTATGCCATCCCATTAAAGTTTAAGGGCAAAGATGAGAGAAGGCATTCCAGGCTTACCTTAAGTGTGTACAGTCACCAAAATGACACTCTGAGGATTGTGTTCTTGTTTTCCTTTTCCGCTTTTGCTCAGAGGACTTGTGTTCCCCTCACAATGGTTTGCCAGCACTGTCCTTTTCTGGCACATCCTCCTGCCTCCTGAAGTCTGTGGAGCAGTGGAAGCCTCCTCTTTGATATTCCATGTGTTTTCCATGGAGTCCACTCCACCTGAAGGTCTGTCCTTTGCTTCATCTCCATCTGTGCATCCTTCTGCAAGTAGTTATTCTACCAGAGACTTCAGCTAGTTCAGGAGGCTGGAGAAGTGGCTGAAAGGACTAATCTAGCCCGTGCCAGAGAGATTTTTGTACTAGAGTTCCCTTCACAGGGACTGGGATCATGGTTACTCACATTCCTGGCATTGGCTACAGGTGTGATTGCCAAGTTACACTGCTGTTTTCTCGAGCTGGTCCTTGGTGAGCCCTCTGTCCCTCCACACTATGGCAAACACTCTGTTCCCTGTGGCTGCTGATCTGCCAGCCTTGAGAATATCTACTCTTTCTGCTGTGCTTTCTTTCCAGGTACAGGTATTATCTTCCAGCTCCTGTATTCCCTACCTGCTGGCCTGCTCATCATTGTGTCTCTGCAGATTTCCTCGATACTCCTTCTAGCTCTCTTCTTGGCTGAGATCATCACAGAAAGAGCCTTATATACATACACACCAGTGCTGCTTTTGGCTGGGGTAGAGTTCATTTCCTTCACAATGGCTGGTCTGGGCTGTGGTTTGGATTTGTGCTGGAAACAGTGTTGATAATGTAGAGATGTTTTTGTTATCACTGAGCAGAGGTAACACAGAGCCAAGGCCTTTTCTGCCTCCCAGCCCACCCTGAAATAAAGCCCACAGCGAGGGGTGGTAGGTAGGCAGCTGCCCTGGCCATCCTCCCTTTCCTTCCCGGTGGGTCTGCAAAATGCCTCACCCCAAAGAGCTCTGCCAAGGTGCCAACACTTCAGCACCTGTGAGGTCACAGGGCACGCCCTGCTCGTCCTCCACCAAGGCTGCACCTCTGGCAATGAGCACTTAGAGCACAGCCCCATTTTTCATTACTTTTCCATGGAACATGGACTATAAAAAGTTCTGTGTTGTGCCAGTTCTCACCCTGCGTCACAGTCTTTTTTATGCACAAGTAAAATGAATATCCCAAGTGGGATATTTCATCCTCTTACATCCTCTAGGGCTTGTAAAAGGATCATTATTACCAAATGAGATATACCACCTCATATATTGCTGTCCAAAGCAATATAAGACCGTAAGATCTTAACAGAAAGGAAAAACGTAAATACCTTTTAAAAATCTGAACAGAGGAATTGTACTTATTTCAGAAAACATGTATGAGGCAGTAATACCCTTAGAAATTTTCAGGCCAGAAACTTCTGTTTGAGTTCAAGACCCTTTGGGTTTTTTCCATGCCTTCTTCCCTCCCTTCCTTTTCTTTCTTCTCTCCATCTATGTTTGGCAATGCCAAACTATCATTTTGCTCGAATAAGTAGTGAAGTTCACAATAATTTTCAAATTTAAGCTTATCAGCATTTTCCAACTTATATTTACTGCTCAGTTACCAACTAAACCTTAAGTTTGCTCAAATTTAGCTGCAGATGAAACATGGAACAAAGAAAGGAAAAAAATGGGATGGAAATCTTGTAACGGTTCCTGGCCCTGAATATAAAAGTTATTTCTGGTCTGAGAATAAACAGAGGACCTAAAGAAACCTCCTGTTCCCTGGTCAGAAAACAAAGAGACTGGCAGAGAACAAGCAGAAGCATTAATGTATCAGCTTAGTTTTCAGAGTGCCAGGTGCCAAACATCTCTGGCAGCAGCCCCGCAGCCCAGCAGGCAGCCCAAGCACTGTCCCCAGGATGGGGGGACCAGGGGCACAGCGGGCATGGGGTGACAGGGGCCCAGCAGAGGTCTGCTCGTGGTCCAGTTTGTGCCATGTGTGTCCTGCTAACGACACGGGCACTGAACGGGATAAAATCCACTGCCTGTGGTGCCTTTCTCTGCTATCTTTTATGTTCAAATTAAATGTTTCATTTTGGTTTTAACTTTACGGTAAATGACCAACAGTAAGAGAGCGAGAAAATACCATAAGGCACTGTCTGTGGACAGTAGAATCTTCTTGTGGAGCTGACCACACTCTGTGTAAACCCAGCTATGATTTCCATGTGTTTCCTTATCGCAGCCGTGCAGACAGTTTGCCAAAGGCTACTTTAATTTCAAATAGAGAACCATACACTTCTGATATACTTATGAGAAATATTCTTGTCATAATGCATCTCTGCATTTATATTTAGCACGCCAAACTGTAGAAAATAATTGTTAAAAAAAATCTATGCCTGCATTCCTGCTTGAAATCTAATCTCAGCAATGGAAATAGTTCCTTGACGAGGATAGGGAAGGTGGATGTCTTTGATATTCTCTCTGTCCCATTTTTAGCTTTTTAAATTTTATTATTTTTTTGTGGCCTTATGGTTTGGAAGATGCAGATACAACTCAAACAGCAAACACTCAGTACTTGAAAAATAAGAATGACATAAAATCAGAGAATGTATATAATGAATAAAACCTGTATTCTGCTTAAATATCTCTTCCTGTTGAGAAGCCTAGTGATCCCAACCTATGCCATTGTAACTAGGATTTCTGAGATTCTTTTTTCCAACTTGCTTTATTTATATCTACACTAACTGAATGGTAGTACATCAGGATAAATCTCAGGCTCTCTGCCATGAGTGGATTAACCTTCCTAATTACTGATCAATTTTTCTTTCAGTTCATTTCTCATTCCAGTACCCAGTGATTTCCCTAATTCACACAATATGGCCTTTAAATGTCAAATCACAAGTACATGGGGAAAAAAGGGCATTTGATAAACCTGAAACTTATCCTTAAAAACACTGGGCAGAGAGTGGCAAACCCACCAAATCAATCTCCTCCCCCCTCCATTGCAGGCACAGAGGACCCATGTTCTAGACACACATTTTTCAGGCTAAAATGACCCAGGAAAGTTAAATTAAAATGAGCTCCTAAAATAAAAGGAACTGCAGTCCCTAAAGCCACCGCAGCCCTCTCCTAATTTAGGAAGCCACCAACACGTGGCAGGGTGGCTCCTTCCCACCTGGAAAGGGCAGACAGCTGCCTAATGACAATGCACTTCAAATTTTGTAACGATTTCCTTCAAATGAATAGCTTGCACATGTAGAACGAGGTATTCCAGCTCTGATGGGCATGGTGATTAGGACTAATCCCTTGGCTGATGGATTGGGCCAAGTGAGAGCTTGCCCTGCAGGGAAGCTCCGTGCAAGAGCTGGCTGGATTCCTTGCAGCCACTCCCCACATTTAATGAAGTTGTCACACACACTTCGGAGCTGCGGATTGTAGCGAAGTTCCCGCTGCTCAGCAGTGCTGAGCTGGATGAGAACAGGCTGAGTCTCTCCATCCCCACGGGCCCCACCACTTGCACCTGAGTGGCTCTACAAGCTGGAGTCACCTCTGTGGCCAGAAATGACTGAAGAGAAAAACACTCTCCTTTTCATTCAGCTTTGGTCACAGCCCAGGGATCTGATTACAGAGTAGGAATAATTCAGTGGCTGTAAATAGGTGCCCTACAAACACAATGCAGTTGTCCTTCAAGTTTTATTTTGTGTGGACACAATTAACTTCTTGCTGGGATAGCAAAGTGGAGCATCTTCTCCAGCACCTTACTCTTCTGAATTTTTTATATTTATTTATTTATATAAACTACTGGGAAAGGAAGAAGGAAAAAAAAAAAACAAACCCGCAAAAAAACTCAACTCATTAAAAAAAAAATCCCTCAGCATAAAGAATACAGATGATTAGACAACTTTGTCATTGTTAAATTCAACACATAATACAGACGTTCCTTATTACTAATAAATAAATAAATAAATAAATGAATAAATAAATGAATAAATAAATAAAGCAAAAGCACAAATCACGTCTCAGCTCAACAAATAAAGTGCATATTGTCCATTTTGAAAGGCTACACTGAACATCCACTACCATTACCAAAAATCATTGTCCCAGAACACCAAGTTTTCAGTAGAAAATCCATCTACATCAGAAACAGTTTAAACCTACATTAGAGAGCAGGAACTACTACACAGTGTCAGTTATTTCTCAGACATTTCCCAAGGTTTCTGTCTGTATTCACTATAGATCAATTTACTCAAACTTGATTGTAGCATTTTTCCTTTGTCAGTATAAGTGTTCTTTCCATTTTTGAGGATATTAATGATATCTGACTGGCATTTATTTTGTAACTATGATTTTCTCTGTTGTTTTTATGAGAAAAATTTCATTAGCATTTTCTGAGAACTGAAAGGTCATTTTGACAGTTTGTGTTTTCTTTAAAAATTGTAAGGAGAGATGTGAAAGACATCTACCCATCTGGTTAAAATTAACCATGAAGCATCGAAAGCAAAAGATCTTGTGTGAGGAAAAGGAAATTGCTGTATAAAAACTTCTACTTAACTGGGATAATCATAAAGCACAGGTAAGGGTGCAAACAGGGCTTCCTTTAGGAAGAAAAAATAAAAGAATAGGAAACAAACTACTTACAGAAAAAAGATCTGCTCAGCTAGACTCTTTACAAGCAGGGAAGCAGGAGCAGCCATCCTGGGATTTAAAAATGCCCTAAGTTATCAGCTGTGGTAAAACTTCCCACTGGGAAGTACTTTGCTGTTTCCTTCCATATGGAAACCACAGGAGTATCCAGCCTCTGCCCCCCACCCCCCCCAGCTCTCAGCAAGCTCCAGAGTCAGAGGAGGCAGGAGTGGCACAGCAGCACCATGAGCAAGGTGCTGCACGGGGCATCAGCCCTTCCCACCCCACAGCCTTGCTCCAGCACACTCTGGGGAGCAGGAATGCCAGGACAGGAATGCTGGCATGAGAAATAAAAATACGGTTTTTTATATAAATAGGCACATTGTGAAGTTGTAAGATATCCAAGTTCTAAGACCTGAACTTGGGTATCAGGGTCTCTTTCAGCGGGATAAGGGAAATGAGAAAATTCTTAAAAATTAAATCTTTTAAGGCCATTTTGTACACGAGGTTTCTTTTCTCTTTGGGCTAAGAACAAAGGAAGATCCTTCACCTTTGACAGGAGATGGCTTGCAGCCAATTGGGAAAAAGGGAAAGCCCCTTTTCAGAGAAAAGAAACCTTTTTAGGTAAATATGAATACACTAAAACTTATCTGGAAAAGGTGGGATTTTGTGAAACTATAAAAATGTATGGAATTTAAACCAAAGGTGTCTTTTTCCCCGGAAACTCAGTGAGAGAAAGACCCAACACATTGAATAAATTCTTCCTTGTTTCTTTGTTCCCTAAGTTTATGCCGTCTTTCTAAATTTAAAGAGAGGGATATTTCCCACACTGGGGCCGGAATGCCAGAGCAGGAATGCCGGAGCAGGACTCCACAGCTCAAAGAGCTGGGTGCCCTGTACAGCAGGTGTTAAATATGGTCCTGCAAAGAATCAATACCCAGAGAGGTTAAAAGAAAGGATAGAAAAATCACTGCTTAGAGCCACTAAGACATTAAGTCCAAACTCAATCTATTTTTGAAATTAGATTTCTCAAATGCAGCAAGTTGCTTTTGGGGTAGCTCTTATATCCTGGCCTTTTCTTTCCACCTGCAGATCCTGTTCAAGTCAGCCAACAAAAGCAGCAGACAGCAGTGCTGCTACTTCAGTTTATAGGCACTCGTTTCCAATAACTCATTTATTGATCACAGAAGTGGTAAATGTCTGTCTATCCTTGAGAAGAGACAACAACAACAACACAGAAGTCCTCACAAAATGATTAATGAGATAATACAGTCACCCAGCTAAAGCTACAGGAAGGCAGAATATTTACATGCAGTCACAAGATGAATGTACCCTTCTTTATGAGACTCTCTTAGCTTGGCTGGAACACGGCGACCTGTGAATCCCAACTTTGATAAATTAACATCCAGATCACAATCCACACCAGAAAGAGCTTGAAACAGCAGCATGGGGCCAGGTTCTGAACATAAATCAGCTCAGATTCTTGGGCATCAGGAGCCAGTAGGTACTAGGCAGAAATGCTGCCATTATAAATTACTCTTGAGTTAAATACAGTATAAGGCACTGTCTGACACCCAAGGAGCTGTTCACACCTCTAGGTTAAACACTACTATTTCCACTATGCAGCACTTCACACATACCTTGCACGCATGAAATGACAAGTCGCAGGGCAAATGGAAAAGGGAACAGAGATTTACAAAGTATGAATTTATCTTTTAGAATGGACAAAGTACTTTAGGGAATATTTCCTTCTCAGTAGAATGTGAAGGCAAAAGGGCTCCTTTCTCCAAAAGCAGCCCAACAGAGGAGGGAGGCATTGCCTCTGCCCCAGCTCTAAGATACCTGCTGGAACTCCTGAAGGAGCTCCCATGTCCCATTTATAAGGTCATGAAGTATAAAAAAAAATAAAGAACTTAAATAAATGTGACATTACTGCTAAATAAAAACCTTCACCTTCACAAATGAAACCTTTCCAACATAGTCCATCACTGTTCCACATGGATCTCACATATTTCTTTTGGCCTTTTTCACTTATTTCTAATCTATAGTCAAGCAGAATTCCCTCCCAGGATTTGATATTTGCACTAAGGGATGGCAAATATCACACTACTTTACTCACACTACTTTAAAGTAATCATCCTTTGTTCCATTTCCTGCTTGTGGAATGAGAAATTGCATCCATACACACAGAGTCACACTGTTGAGTGCTATCTGTAATTGTACATTTTACTACCTCAGCATCTCCAGTAAAAACACGTTCCCTAAATCATATTTATATATACGTTCAATGAAAGAGGAAAGTGTCTGTACTTTAAAAATTATCTTTAGAACTTTGTTGGAAAGAATACCCAGACTGTAATGCTCCTACATACCTCTATGATTCAATAATGTAGCCAGGTCATAAATTAATTCTTAATGGTATTTTGCTAAATTGAAAAAAAGACAGTTCCATTACTACAGACCATAACCTAAATCTCCTTATACAAAACGACTTCCCATTCAGTTATAAAGAACTAAAAGACAACAGTTAAGCTTTAAAATGGGAATATATTTGGAAGATATCCCATTAAAACAGTAGCATTGATGGTGCTGAAAGGAATCAACTTGACAAACCTTTCCACAGACAACTAGTGGCACCTAGGTATATGGGCTTTGGAATTTTACTAATGGCAAACACCATTATGTTTTGTAATTTAAAATATATTTGTACCAAGATCTGAAGCACTGCAGAACCTAGATTAGCATAAGAGTGTTTCTCCATATATATCCTTGGCTGGAATTAAAAGCAGGCAGATATGAAAGTGTGTGCTAAGTTACTACCACCATTAGTCCACCTCTTTTGCACCTTTTGATGTTAGATATGAACATACCTGTTGAGGGAAAGAGGGCAGAAACTCTGCAGAGAGCAGCTGTATCCCTATGTCTGGCCCTTCCTGTCAGAAGCAGAGCACTGGCTGCTGAGAGCCAGTCACTAATGGGGAACTGCCAATATTTTCAACGTGTCTATGGATTTTAGAGCCAAGCTTGAAATGCCTCAGGTCTGGTCAAAGGTTTTAAATTTCCATAGATCAATTAAAATCAAATACAGCATTCTGAAAATTTAAAGGAGTCCAAAAAATAATCTTTGTGCATTTTGAAAAGCCTGAGTGAAAAGTCAGAGCATAAAAAAGGAGCCCAAGTGTCAAAGAAAAACAGAAATGCTGTGAAATGTGTCAGAGTTACAAAGGGCATAGACTCAACTTCTGAGTCTATGCAGATGCAGCACAATTTTTTTCCATGCACAATGGAAGTAATTAATAACAAATGAACTTACGTTGAGTTGCTTAATAACATGTCCAGTTTAATAGTTGCTCTTATCTTAAATAAGTGACTGAGGAACTGCAATGCCTAGCGCTAAATGAAGGCACTGACAAACAAAGCATGCAGGGAATTTGGAGGAAGGAAGACAGTAAGCAAGGCACTTTAATATCAGGAATAAAGAATCAATTATAAAAAGCAAAAAAAAACCAGCCCAAACACCCAAAACCAGAAAAGACAGGAAAAAGAGCTCATGTTCTCCAGTAACAGTGCAAAGCAGCTCAGTGGGAGCTCACAAGCAGGATGCAAAACCTTATTTGGTCCTAAGAAAGACAGGTCAATCAGAATCACACAACTAGAAATGACCACGGAGGAAGTGAACATACAGTAGTTAGAGGCATCCCCTGCGGGAGTAACAAAAGAGAAAAAAGAAAAGAAGAAAAAAAAGAAGAAAAAAAGAAAAAAGAAAAGAAAAATATGGAAAGAAAATCCTTTGGTGATACTCAACTTCAGGAAGGCAGATTACATAAAAATTAAGAAACTTATTAAAATTCAGCTAAAAATGACATTTTAAAGATTTGAGTGCTGAGAGACAGTTGTGAAGGCTGCTGAAGGACACCACACTGGCTGCCCATGGAGAGGAGCTGGAGGACAAATAGAAAGAAACCAGTAGAGTAGCTGAACAATGCACTGAGGGGTCATTAGAAGCAAGAGGACAGACTTAAAAAGCTGAAATTGTACCAAAATGAGGAAAGCATTAAATGGTACACAGTACCATTTAACGGTACATCAAATGCAAAACCACAGCAAGACAGGCAAAAATTCAGCCGAGCAAAAAGGAACCAAAACTAAAACAAAATCCATCTTCATCAGAAGTACCAAGGCTCAGTAAAGACAGCCGACATCCAGGACACAAAGAGCACTCAAAGGACAGGGCTGCCACAGGGGAGCTGACTAATTTTTTTTCATTAATGTTCACTGTGGAAGAAAGTGAAGGGATAAGTCTGGAATTAAAGCGACTGCAGGATGAGATATAGAGTAAGTGGGCAAAATGAACACCAAACCCACCAGCACTAAAACATAGCAGTCAGGTGAAGTAGAGAATCTGATGGGCTCTGTAGGTAGCCATGTGCTTTAATCACCCTGGTATGTACCACAGGGTGGGAAGTGCCTATATTAGAGATAAAAATAGGAGCTGGGATAGAAGGCAGAATCAAGGGAATTACAATCCTTGTATCTACCGAGAAAATTAGTAGAAACAGGCAGTGACACAGGTTAGAACCAAGGAGGTCTTGGCTCAGCACACCATGGGTAAAAACACTGTAGTACATGCTGAGAAAATAGCTGGTAGATGCTAAAAGCTACAAAGGCTCACAGTGATGGAAAACACTCCTGTTAGGAGTTAGCAAAGAGACCTCAATCACGTCCAGCCCAGGAAGGCCACAGAGATGAATGGAGCTGAAGACTGGAAATAGGCATTTACTTGCTATGCTTTCAGTCTTCCTTGTCACTGTTGCAAATGGGACACTGAGCAAAATAATTCGTAGACGACCTGATTCTGGGTCAGGGTTTTGTACGTATTGAGAATCAGCCCTCGACAAAAGCTTTTGT